>NC_080833.1:151918751-152056131 GCF_030435755.1 Ochotona princeps | reverse complement strand
ATACAGGTTACTCAAAACCATGTCAATTCCATAATATTGCAAATTGCTGTTGATGTTATATTGGGACTCTTAATTGACTGTCATGATATTCTACCAGCTCTAACATCAGACCACAAATGGTCTCCCCAAGAAACTGTTCAACCCATCTGGACAATAAGTAGCTGGACTCTATGCTTGGTATATGTTTGCAAGGACAGAATCCTGATTGAATTTGAACTGTAATACTGCATCAAGGTGGAGGAATCCACCAGGGGGGAGAGGAGTGGGGAGGGTTGGGGGGATTCCCAGAGCCTATGAAATTGTCACATAATGCATAATAATTAATTAAATAATTAATAAATAATTAATAAAATAATTAATTAAAAAAGATATAGTAAACAGTTTCATTTTAAATCTATCTTTGTCTGGAAGCAGAAATGCATACCACACTACATCCTCACATCTGAATGTTAGTCTCCGTTTCACAGCTACTGTACATCCCCTTAAATGAAAAGTCATGTTTCAAAATCAACAGTAGAAAGAAAAGAGGAAATTTACAATGCCATGAAGTTAAATGACATGTTACTAGATATGACAGTCTCCATTACACAGCTACTATACATCCCTTTAAATCAAGAGCCACAAAACAAAATCAACATCTGGGAGAAAAAAGAAATTAACAACACCAAGAAGTTAAATAACATGCTATTAAATGACTAATGTGTAGCTGAAGAAATGAAAATCAAGAACCTTCTTGAAGAAAATGATACTACCGTATGATATATGAGTCATTGAATGATTTAATCAAAAGGAAGTGTTTTGAAGAGATGAAACTAACAGAGAATAACAAAACCCATGTGATATAGTTTCCGCTAATCTTTGTTGAAGTGTGTCTCCTCCAGACAATAAGCAGATGGGTTTTGTTTTTTAATCAAGTCTACTACTCTATGATGTTTGATTAAGCTTTAGCCATTTACATTCAGAGTTTAATATACATGGGTGTTACATTGGTCCTGTCATTTTAGCAATGGGTTGTTCATTGGTTTAGTCTTCTGCTGTCATTTTACTGAGATGTTCTTCCCATTTGCCTTTGGTTTTGGTAAGTGCTATTCCTCTTCTCTGCCAAGAGAACATCTTGAAGTATCCTTTGTAGGGCAGGTTTGGAAGAGGCAAATTCTTTGAACTTTTCTTTACTGTGGAAGAATCTTATTTCATTTTCAAAGACAAAAGATAGCTTTGCTGGATGTTATCCTGGGCCGAAAATTTTTTTCTTTTAGAATCTGGAATATGTCACTCCATTCTCTTCTTGCCTGTAGAGTTTCCTGTGAGAGATCTCCTGTAAGCTTAATTGGCTTTCCTTTATATGTCAATTGATTTTTTTCACATGCGCATTTAAGGATCTTTTCCTTATGTTCAATTGAAGAGAGCTTGATGATCATATGTTGTGGTGAAGATCGCTTTTGGTCAAGCCTGTTGGGAGTTCTGTGCCCCTTCTGGAACTTGTTTCCCAATTCTTCCTCTAGATTAGGGAAATTTTCCTTTATTATTTCATTAAATACATTTCCAAACTCAGCTTCTCTTTCTGCACCTTCTGCGACTCCCATAACTCTTAGACTTGGCCTCTTAAGAGTGTCTTTCAATTCTTGAATACTATTTTTTTTAATTATTTATTATTTAACTTCAGTAATTACATTGTATTATGTGACACAGTTACATAGATACTTGGGTTCTCCCCACCCCTCCCCAAACCCTCCCACCATGGTGGATTCCTCCACCTTGTTGCATAACCACAGCTCAAGTTCAGTTGAGATTTCCCCATTGCAAGCGTATACCAAACATAGAGTCCAGCATCTTATTGTCCAGTCAAGTTCAACGGCTTCTTAGGTATACCCTCTCTGGTCTGATGACAGAGCCAGCAGAGTATCATCCCAGTCAATTGAAAGCTCCAACATACCATCAGCAAAAATTTACATCATTATGGAATTAATTGACATAGTAATGAGTAACCAATATGTTAAAAGTAAATGCGGGTTCCCAGCCACCTTCTGTGACCACCTCACCTATACTTCAATTTTAGTTTATACACAACATATAACATTCAAAACATAACATGTTATACGTAACATCATATCATCTTAAATTAAGGCAAACATGTGGTATTTAACCTTTTGGGATTGGCTCATTTCCCTTAGCATTATGGTTTCCAGTTTGGCCCATTTGGCCACAAAGAACTGCATTTTGTTTTTTTTAATAGCTGAGTAGTATTCCATGGAGTAGATGAACCATAGCTTTCTTATCCAATCCTCTGTTGATGGGCATTTTGGTTGTTTCCATGTTTTTGCAATTACTGATTGTGCTGCTATGAACATAGGAGTGCATGTTGGTTTCTCATAGAACAAATGTTCTGGATATATTCCTAGGAGTGCTATTGCTGGATCATACGGTATGTTGAATTTGAGTTGTTTGAATATTCTCCATACTGATTTCCATAGAGGCTGTACCAGCCTGCAGCCCCACCAGCAGTGGAGTAGGGTTCCCTTTTCCCCGCAACCTTGCCAACAAGTGTCGTTGGTGCTTTTATTCATGTGGGCCAGTCTTACTGGCGTTATCAAAACAGCGTGGTACTGGCACAAAGATAGAGAGGAAGATCAATTGAATACTATTTTTGGCCTGATCCAGCTCTGCTTCCAGCTTTTTGTTTGCTTCCCCCTGGTGGCAGGAAATACCTTCCAATTCTGAGATTCTTTCTTCTGCTTGCTGCATTCTATTTTGGAGACTCTCCACTGTACTTTTAATTTGCTCTACTGTGTTCTTAATTTCTGATATACCATCCTTGATTTGCTTTATTGCTTCCTTAAATTCTTTGAACTCTTGCATAAGCTTCTCATAAGATTCTCATCAGAATCTTTAAAATGAGTCTTATGGATTCTGTGTGCCCCATTTTCTCGATGTCTTCCTCAGTTAACTCTGAGATTGGCATAGGGTTTTGCTCCCTTGCAGGAGAGTTGTCAGCAATATTCATTGTGCCTTTGTCTCTTCTTTTGCTCTTGATCATTGTACTTCTGGTTAGCAGAGTCTTCTCCTTGGGGCAGATTTCTAAGCTTTGTCACCCACAGGGCTACAATGCGATTTTACTTATTGCGGTTGGTACACAACTTTTCTTGCAGCCACTTGTGCCACAACCTCCAGCAAGTTCCAGGTCTGGGTTCTTATGTCAGATTTGCACTGTGGTCTCCACAGCCCCAGCTCTTGGCTCACCACTCACCACCTCCTGTGATACCGTGGTGAGGCTGCAGCATTGTCTCTGCAACCTTTCTCCCACTTCCAGTTGGAGCAGGTCCCAGGATTAGAGAGACACCAGGTGTCCTATATAATTAGGTCGTTGGTGGCGCTAATCTTGTCGGAACCTGTTGGATATTAGGTCTGGGTGCCACACGGACCTATTTTGACCCGTACGATGACACAGTCAGTATTATTTTCCTGTGGGACCAGTGCAATCTCGACCTCAGCAAGTTCTCGCGAGATCAGCACATGTGCAGTTCACTGTTGTCCCCTGCAGTCCTAAAGCTATTGCCACAGTGCCCAAAATGGTGCCTGCCGTACAACCACTAAGGTTCTTGATTTGCTGGCCGTCAGATCCGAGGGCTACCCAGACCTGCCCTGAGTGGAACAAGTAGAATGCCACATCATTGCAGTACACCCAGACAGAAATGAGCTCGCTCCCAGCTCAGCGCATGCTCAGTTCTCTCCCTCGCCCTTTCCTCTTTATGCAAAATGGCGCCCAATTCAGCTCTAGGGGGGTGACTGGACTGTGAAATCCACTCTGTTCCTGCACTGCCCATCTGAGATCTGCTGCTCTGTCTCTGCTCCTGGTCAAATCAAACGGACCAGCAGAATGGACAGGCAGTTCTTTGTCTGGGTTCACCTCCCCAGCTCCCAGTTAAAGTCCCTTCCCACCTGGTTGCTGGTGGAGTTCCGGCTGCTGTGGAATTCAGATTGCCATGCTGGAATATCAGTCTCTGCAACACCACACCGTTGTGTCAGCTGCTTTCCTGTGTCTGTCAGTCTCCAGGTACCCCTCTGCCATTGTTCTGTCCTTTCCTATTTCCTGAAATATGTCCTCTCTGCTTCATCCTGGTTAAATGTTTTTCTGTCTGTATAAACATGTCCTTACCCTATTCCGGCATCTTGATTCTAATGGCCGCTATTTTCAATCCTCGGAATGGACTTGCCTGGGTCTTTCTAGCTAATGACTCAGCAGGGTTCAGTCTGGCCTATGATCCATTCCTTAGGGTTGCTCAATATGCCTTCTCTACCAGGTTTATCCAAACTTGTGACAACTGAATTCAAACCATGCTGGTAAACGGAGGTGAAGGGTAGTTGTTTTGGTTTTCAGAGTAACATCCCGTGCAAGGGTTGAGCTCTCTTATCCACTTAGGCACAAATACTAACTAGCTGTGACCTATAAGGATGAACTTCAGTGAACTCAGCAGTTTTTTAAATTTAAGTTTTCTTGGGGAATTAATTAGTTTAATTTGAGGAAACATTAATCCCATGTCAAACAAAATACATCATTCTTAATCTTAAATTTTTCAGCATGAATAAGGGCATTTACAACATACACTCACACTCACACACACACAACTTTAAGTGTTGGTGGACAGCAGAAAGAGCAATTGAAAGATTTGCGTTTCCTTTTCACTTCTGTCATTTTCTTTGTTTTACTCCCAGAAACAGCTGGAACAGAGAATCCTGTCCCCTCACAAGAAAAGAATTTAGACGTGAAACAGAGCAGTGTGAAGGAAGCAACCAAAGTCCACCTAAGCAGTACACCTGACAGGCCAGGTGGGCAACTCACAAAGGAACTGAGTGCCTAATCTACATTGATGCTGGAGTTTTTTTGGGCTGGGGATCTATTTCTTATATTTCTCTTTGCCCCTTCTTGTTCGGGAATATGGCTGGACAAAGGGCTTTTAGGATTGAAATTCCCTGCAAGGTTTCATTGCACTTGGTGGTAGGCCAAGAAGACTTCCCTGGAATGTGGGAGTGGAGAATGCTGGGGCTCCTCTATGGCTGGTTGCTGCCTAACGGCAGGACTTTAGATGTGCAAAAGCCAGGCGGCTTCGAAAGCCTCATTCGAAGGCTGCTGCGTTTCTTCCAGTGCAAACTTCTGGTTTCACTTTAGCCTTTTTCAAACACATAAGCTAACTAATATCTACCTTCTTCTGGAATAGTTTTTTAAAATATTAATAGGTGAAATCTGAAGGCCCACTTATTGATTATATAAGTATTTTTCCTCAAAAGGATTTAAAATTAACATATGCAAGTTGATTCTTATGTTTTAAAAATGACTTGAGTATCCTTATCATTTAAGAATTTTAAGTGACAAAACCCAGAACTCATTTAAGCTCATAATTATGTGGAAAAAATTACCTGAATCTCATGCTAATAGTTCTAATTTCAAACAAATTGTGATGATTTGATACAAAGTCATAATTTTGTGTGGCATAACATTTAAGAGTGAGACTGTGTGCAACTTTGAGTTGTTCTAAAAGTGCCTTTGTTATTTGCACAGTCAATATCCATGACATTCATATTTCTTCAGAAATAATTCAAACCATGTACTATATATATAGCTCAAGGAAAACTTTTGGATGCTTTAAAATATTTAGCTGCAGCCAAGCTTTGATTTGATAAATGTAATAATAGTGTTTTCATTGCTTAGGATGACCAGCCTATTCAGAGATGTGTGAAAACTGATGAATTCCTGAGATTTGAAAAAAAATATTTATTTTTATTTGAAAGGCAAATTTTACAGAGAGGCTTTCCATCTATTCGCTTACTCCCCAAACGGACACAGTGGCTGGCGCTGAGCTGATCCAAAACAGGATCCAGGAGCTTTTTGGGTGTCCTACATGAGTGTTGGGGTGCAAGGACCCAGGTGACCCTCTGCTGCCTTCCCAGGTCATAGGGAGCTGGATAAGAACTGCAGCAGCCTGGACATGAACCGCTGCCCATTTGGGATGCTGGCATCACAGGCAGAGGAGTAGCCTGCCCTATTGCTAACATTTTAAATGCCAGGTTTGGGGGATGTTTTGTTATGAATTCCTATTGCTATCTTAGGCAACTGATGCAGCAGTAGGCACACTGAAGCAGGAGACTATCCTAATAAACACCTAAAAGGGAACAAAACCAGACTTTAAATGTGGCATGGAAACTGTTAGCGAAAGCTGGAAAATAGCTAAAGAAATTGCTGAAGTAGACTTCAAAACTTGTGATCCCCTGGAAAAACAATTTGTAAAGCTGTTGTGGTAATCAGAAAATGGGAAAGTACATAGTGAAATTTTGGGTTATAAACAAGGGGATGTGTACAGAGAATATTAAAACAGCTTTCTCTTATGAGCTGTGTCTGATGATATGCTACATGAAGTGGATGAGGTAGAGAAAATATTAGACACTTTGCAAGCAGAATGTATTGTGATGGAAGAGGCCCAAGTGGGAGGCCCAGAGGAAGCTCCTAGCACTTGGCTTTGGCCTGGTACAATGTTGGCAGTTGTGATCAGCTGAGGAGTGTACAGTGGGTGGAAGAATCTCTCTCTTTCTCCTTTCCTCCCTTTCTCATTCTCTGTTATTCACTCCCTCTTAACTTTCAAAATAAACAATTGTTTTTAAAAAATCCTAAGGACCTTGTTTCCCAGCTGTCCACTGGACACAAACCAGCACTATTAGCTCTAAAGAATGGACATGTTTCAGGAGAATCATAAGTGTGAATTATATCAATTGAGGTGTACTTCAGTTACTTACAGGACACTTATAAAAATAGAGAATATATGATTAAAGTGTTACTAACTTGGGCTAAAAGGATGTGATACTATTGAAACTATCAAATGCTCTTTGGAATCATAATTTTCTTTGAACAGAAAGTAAGCTAAAAAATCTGACTAAAGACTGCATGATTCTTCGTTCTCATGGGAGTTTTGATGAAACCAGGAACAGATAGATATGTTGTAGAGCAGATTTTCTCTTGGTTATTAATGTCACATAAAAGTAAGAAGAGAAGGAACAAGAAAGAGTCTGTAAATATGAATAATACATAAGTAGATGGGATGGGAAGTAAGGGATGGAAGGAATATGGGTAGGAGAGAGAGAGGGAGGAGAGAGATAAGGGAGAGAAGAGGGCAAGGGAGAGGTGGAGAGACAGAGAGGAAATGTGAGAAAACATTCAATAATCCTGCTCCAGAATGGCTTTACTATTATGGGCTTGTTAGGAACAAGGGGATGAAAAGATCGAATACAGATCTTGCCCACACAACATGCTGCCAAACACACACTTCTGCTATTACAGTGCTAACTACTGTCAATGATCTTGGGATTATGCCATATGAATACATATTGTTCCAACTGCTTGATGCTGAAGTTAGACTGTCGAGGTCATACATTAGAATTCCAGAGCTTGTCAGTGGAATGTTTTCCCACCGTGGAAAACTCCAAGAGGGCTGTCATCCTTTGAAGGACCTCCTTCTGACCCAGGATACATATGATGCCCTTCTTGAGCCAAAACGAATTAGTGAGGAAGACATTTGCAGAATTCCAGTGGATAGACTGCATTTTTCATGTACAGTTTTTGCCTACAGTCGTATGTCTTTCTGAGTCTTAAGAATGTAATGCTGAAGTCAAAGTTGGCCAAACTGCATTTGAAAAACGGTAAGCATGAGAAAGACCTTAAGGGTTCCATCATATTCGACTGACAGAAAGAGACAGTTTCAACTGCACTGGGGAGAATAGGTCAAATAGATTTAGACAATTCAATCTCCATGTTCGTTGGGTTAACGATAGTTGTAAAACAGAAGAAACCATACAACCAGGTCAGAAGAATGATTCAATTAAGGAACTCTCTCTCTCTCTCTCTCTCTCACACACACACACACACACACACACACACACCCCTTGATGGTTATTTTGCCAACGCATGTGAAAACATACGCATGTGTCTGAGAGTACAGCCTTCCCAGGAAATGGTGACTGGCAATCCATGGCAGTGGCTTTCCAGGTGTGGTACGCTGTGCACAGGGTGAATGCATCAAACAGAAGATTTCACTGCTGAGACAGTGAAAAAGGAAAATGCAGTAAGCATACTCTACAGTGTATGAGAATTATAAAACTGAAGGAATACCATTAAAGAATTAGTGTCCCTTTACTGGGAAACCACTGTTGGGAGAATATTGCCACATCAGGTGTCAAAAACATGAATACTTTGGAAGAAAAGTATTTGGAGCATATAGGTAACTTTGTATGCTAGGAAAAGAATATATTACAGAGAGATGTTAAACATACAGGACCAAGGAAATTATTTATTAGTGTTAAATGAAGGTATATTCTAATTTATAATGTGTATGAGAAGACAGTTATGGGGTTTTTGAAAAGCCGTGTGAAGCTAGAGGTATAACAAGATGAGAAATTGATCCCAGCATATCCTGAACTATTTAACAACTCTGACTAAAATTCATACTTGAATAGGTCTCATGAACTCTTCTAAAAGAGGACAACTTACTGAAAAAAGAGACTTGGCATGAGTGTTTATGGAACCCGTGATTCTAGTGACTCCATTTTCTGTCATCTTCCCCATTTTGCTTAACAAAAAATCACTGTGTGTTTTAAATTCAGAGAAATCATGTTTGCTTAAGAATTTCAGGGATTGACCTCGGTGATGTTGGCTAAAGTTTTGGAACATCAGATAAGTTTAACTCAAAAAAACGTATGACCGCCAGATGTAAATAATCAAGCCGATGCCACCCAGACCATTGCCACTCAGACCTGGAGCTGAAGAAATTCAAGATAGTTATCAGAAAAAATCATGTGAGCCTGCAAATAGTGAAGCAAAAACATGTTCCTCCCTCACTCTTAATTCTTCTTTACAAGTGCTTCTGATGAGTTAACAGCATGCAATTTTCCTGCACCAACTCTTGTCTTTCAAGCATTGGCTTTTGAGCAACCATTAGCTAGAGCTGCTTTCAGTAACCCTTAGGAAGTAGAGCAGTTCCAATGTACTGAGCACAGGTTTCAATGTCTATGCCTGAGATACTGGAGATATATATATATATATAATATATATATACATTAAAATATATATCTGCTATTGGACCAGATTATATATAGAATATAGAAACATAGAATATAGAAATATAAACACATATAAACATACAAATATCAAATATATACATATATTTATGTGTTGTATAAATATATGTAAGATATATAAATAAATATATATAAATACATATTTTAGGGAAAAAAGACCCCAAACAAATGTTGTTGAATCATTATTTATGGACTATGTGATGCTAAGATAACCAAATCCAATCCATAGCTGAGTGGACGTTCTGGGGAAACGTGTGTGAATCACTCTCACGACACACAGTGGCACCTGGAGGGTCTCCTGGGCTCTCTCAGGGTTCGCTCATTTTGTGGCATTTGGGATATATAGAGCAGGAGGCAGCACCTTTACTACTCTGTCCTCTTCAGTTGCTTCTCAGTCATTATCAAATGCTAACAACAGGTCACCAACCTCTGCAAGCTCCAAGCCCAAGCTTCTATTCCTTGTGTAACTCAGGATGCTGGTCCTTACTTGAGATTTGTATTTTGGGGGGGGACTCTGATGTATGCACAAGTAATTAAAAGTGTTTTCCTTTTATTCTGCTTTGTGTCGATTTAATTCATATCCCAGAACCTATAATTATGAAGGAAACGTTTTCTCTTCCTTACTCATATCTTATACAAGACAATAATAGCTATAAACTATATTTATAACCATAACATGTTCTAAGTATGTTCAAATTATACATCATTATATCGTCCTTCTCCTTCCCATAGTGTCTTAAGCAAAGGAATAAACTATGCTGTTGTTTTCATATTGAGATCTTGATTTGTAATTTTATTCTCAGTAGTACAGTGTCTTTTTTTTTTTAAGATTTATTATTATTGGAAAGCCGGATATACAGAGAGGAGGAGAGACAGAGAGAAAGATCTTCCATCCAATGTTTCACTCCCCAAGTGAGCTGTAACAGGCCGGTGTGCGCCAATCCGAAGCCGGGAACCAGGAACCTCTTCCAGGTCTCCCACGCAGGTGCAGGGTCCCAGTGCCTTGGGCCGTCCTCGACTGCTTTCCCAGGCCACAAGCAGGGAGCTGGATGGGAAGTGGAGCTGCCGGGATAGAACCAGCGCCCAAATGGGATCCTGGCGTGTTCAAGGCGAGGACTTTAGCCGCTAGGCCATGCCACCAGGCCCTCCAGTGTCTTCTTTTAAAGATTTATTTTTATTGGAAAGTCACATTTACAGAGAGAAGGAGAGACAGAAAATCTTCCATTGGCAGGTGCTGGGATCTGTGCAGTGGGTGTGGATGACATGAAGGTGTGAAGAGAATAGCTCCCATGTTGGCAAGGCCACAAGCAGCTTCCAGCTGTATGGCAAGGCCTGGTGGATAGCTTTCCAAGCACAGTGACGCAGTTTCACCCCCTTTGCATGAACACTCAACCTCCCCACTAAGAATTCTGTCGTCCACTGAGGCATTGTTGTTTGCCCCTGTGAGATGGGTTTTGCAACTGATGTGAGCTTGGGAATTAATATTGCTGATAATGTCTTGGTGAATGGGCCTTTAACAATTTACACACAGGAGCACAACTAAACCCATGCCATTTCTGGACACCTTATTGTGTGCCTAACCATTTCCTCAGAATCTGGCCCAGACATGTAGTGTACCTTCTGGGAAAGGGCTTGAAAATATCCTAAATATTAGTCAAAGTGATAGGAGTATGAGCTGAAACTGCTTTGGTGATTAACACAATTACTGCGATCTTATTGGGATCATAGCCTGTCCTTGCAATTCTTTGATGCATAGAAAATGTATCTGAATCAGTTGCTTTTATGATTTTGGCTAGAGGAACTTATGGATGCTTTTATTAATAGAGATGTGCTTTTAATTATTGATTGATTGCTTATGGGGTTGTAGAGCCTATAGTTGTAAGGGGATTTAATCTTTGTAACTTTTGTCTTGAATCTTTATATTTTTTTTTCCCATGTGAAATTTTTCCCATTCAGTGATGGGTAAATTGTAGAAATAAAAATATAGTAGGAATGTATTACTGATTAGCAGGCAATCACATGTGTCTTGGCCTTGGAGTCCTGGTCATCACTCCATGGCCACTACTGAAAAATGAACAATGGTTTGCTTTGAAGAATATGAACATATTTGCAGAATCATCTTTAGGGGCACCTGCCTAATCATGAAGTAACAAACAGTATGACCAAATGTCTGCATGCCACCTTAGTCATGAAGTAAAAATAGAAATACTTGTGCAGAAGCTTGTGATGTGGCTAGGTAAATAAAAAAGACAGCTTCTTGAGCTGTGTCTGTGTCTCGTGTGTCTTCTTTTCGCCGACTCCACACACCCTTCTCGAGGTCTGAACTTGGCTGGAGCTGGCCTCTGGCAGGCTGGTTCACTTGCCAAGTGGCTGCAAGGCTGGAGCTGAGCTAATGCAAAGCCAGGAACCAGGAGCTTCTTCCAGGTCTCCCACATTGGTGCAGGGTCCCAAGACTTTGGGCCACTGCTGACTGTTTTCCCAGGCCACAATCAGGGACCTGGAAGGGAAGTGGAGCAGCCGGGACAAGAACTGATGCCCATGTGGGATTCTGGTGCATGCAAGATGAGGATTTAGCCACTAGGCTATCATGTGGGTACTGGGGTACATTGTTTTTTTAGAAAAGATTTGTTTATTTGAAAGGCAGAATTACAGAGAAAAAGAGATTGGGGAGAGAGGAGTGAGGAAGGAAAAAGAGAGAACGGGGAGAGAGAGAGAGAGCCTTCCATGGATTCATCACTCAAATGGTCCCAACATGTGTGGCTGGGTCAGGCTGAGACTGGGAGCTTGGAACTCCATCTTGCATCCTGGTCTCCTACATGGATGGCAGGGCCCCAGCTTGTTCTATCTCCTGATCTCTCAAGCATATGAGCAAGGGAGCTGGGTGAGAAGGGGAGCACCTGGGACTTGGACTGTGTTCAAATGGATGTTGCTGTTAGAGGTGACAGCTTAACATACTATGCTACAACCAGCACCTGCTGGTTTATGTGTTTAAAGGGCAAGACTTTTCTGTTCTGTCAGGAAGGCCTCTCACATACGCAAATTATAATCTGTGTGCTGGCCTGAAAAGTACAAATAGAGAAAAATAGAGTGCTTTTTCTCTTTTATTTTGTATTTATGATTACAACTAATCATACTTCTAATCATATATATGTATATATATATATATTTTTTTTTAATTTTAAAATTTCATTTTATCACAGTTTCTTAGGCTCTGGGATTCCCCCAACCCCTCCCCAAGCCCTCCCCCTATATTGAATTCCTCCATATTGTTACAGTAGTACAGTTCATATCCAGTCATGATTCCTTCATTGCGGGCATGGACCATGCAGAGAGTCCAGCATCTTATTGTCCAGATAAATTCAACAGTTTCATTGGAAGACCATCCTTGGTCTGAAATATTTTTAATTTTTATTGGAAAGTGAGATATACAGAGAGGAGGAGAATTCATTTATATATAAAATTTTAAGACTACAAATTGGGGGCCAGGTGCAGTAGCCTAGTAGCTAAAACTCCTTGCCTTGCATGCACCAGGATTCCATATGGGTGCTATTTCTAATCTTGCCGGCCCTGCTTACCATTTAGCGCCCTGCTTGTGGCCTGGGAAAGCAGTTGGGGATGGCCCAAGGTGGGAACCTGTACCCATATGGGAGAACCGGAAGAGGCTCCTGGCTTCAGATCAATTCAGTTCCAGCTGTTGTGGCTACTTGGGGAGTAAGTCAGCAGAAGGAAGATCTTCTTCTCTGTCTCTCCTCCTCTCTGTGTATCTGATGTTGTAATAAAAATAAATAAATCTTTTTAAAAAAAGACTACAAATTGGGATAGACTATGTGGAGTAATAGGCTAATCTTCCACCTGGCATCACCAGCATCACACAAGGTCTCTGGTTCCAGTCCTAGCTACTCTACTTCTTATTCAGCTCTCTGCTTATGACCTGGGAAAGCAGGAGAGGATGACTCAACTCTTTGGATCCCACACCTGCATGGGAGACCTGGAAGAAGTTCCTGGCTCCTGGTTTTGGGTTAGTTCATGTCTGGCTGTTGTGGTCACTTGGGGAGTGAGTCAGAGGATGGAAGACTCTGTTTCTGCCTCTCTCACTGTAATTCTGACTTTCCAAGTAAAATAAATGTTTTATTTAAAGACTTTAAAATACAGGTCCTCAAAGTACAGAATATTCAGAAGAATACATCTTGGAGAGAAAGAAAGAAAAGAATAAGAGCAGATGTAGATGTATTATATTCTGTTGAAAAGGTAAGAAAAAGCTAAAAAGCATGAAGGCAATCAGGAAAATGAGATGTTATACATGGAAAAATGTAAATAAAAATTGTAGCATACTTCTTACTAAAAGCTATACAAGCCAATACATAATAGGCTAACGTTTTTCATGATCTGAGAGAAAAGCTAAATATAGCAAAATCCAGGAATTTTGTACCAAGTTAATACACAACTGAGAAATTAGGGGGAAGTAAATATTTTCATGCAAGCAAAAATATAAAATTCTTTACCAGAAAATTTCACTGTAAGAAAAATCAAAGGAATTTGTTTTTAATAGTAAAGGGGTATATCAAAGGGAAATGTGAATCCATCTACACAAATACTAAAATAGCTGATAAAATGGTGGTGAATATAATTTTTTTTATTTGTGTTATTTTAAAAGGCTAAGAAACATATGAAAAGATGCTCAGGCTCCTTAACCATCAGAGAGATACAAATGAAAACCACACTGAGGTACCACCTAACTCCAGTGAGACTGGTCTACATTCAGAACTCTACTAACAACACCTGCTGGCGTGGATGTGGGGAGAAAGGCACCCTCCTTCACTGTTGGTGGGAGTGTAGGCTAGTACAACCACTGTGGAAGTCAGTATGGAGAGTGCTTGGAGAACTGCAAATAAATCTGCCATGTCCCACTCCTAGGAATATAACCAATAGAATTGAAATCTGCATATGAGAAGGGGTTCTGTAATTCTATATTTGCAGCAGCACAATCCACAATAGCAAAGACATGGAAAAAATCTAGATGTGCATCCAAGGAAGAGTGGTTAAAGAAACTGTGGTACATTTACTCCATGGACTATTAATCAGCTATTAAGAAGAATTAAATTATACTATTTGCAAGTAGGTGGTCCCAACTAGAGACCATTATGCTCAGTGAAATGAATCAATCACAAAAGAACAAATTCTACGTGTTCTCTCTTATATAAGGAAACCAGCATGGAAAGTCTAACTTCAATAATCCGATCCATACTGTTTTTTGTTGTTTGTTTGTTGTTTTGGGTATATCCCATGTGTTTTGATGTTTGTTGTTTCAGTTTTGTTTATTCCAATTAATTTCTTTTCTCTTGTCGAATTCATCACTGGCTCATGCATTACACGGTGGCATCATTTTCCCAAGAGACTTTTGTGTTTCCTTTGTGTCACCCATGTGTTGGTTTCTCAGTGACACATTTTCTCTTGGTTCATTTGTTGTTGTTGTTGTGGTTGTTCTAACTCATACCAGTTGTTGACCTTGTTTCATGGCTTCTCACTTATGGTAATACATAGTGGTGGAGTACTGGGCTCTATCAAATACAGATGTGGGGGTATAATGGAACATGCATCTCTGCTTCCATATGAAAGATGGATTCCCAATGAAACTGTTGGCTATCTGTAGACAATGGGATGCTGGACTTTCTGACATCTGTACCAGCAATGTCAGGGAACACTTAAATAAGAGACTGATGGAATTATGATTCCTTTTGAAGGACTACACCATTGTAGTAAAATGGGGAAAATATGTGAGGGGTGGGAGTTTCAGGGGGAATTCCAGCCTATATGAAATTGTACCACATAATTCAAAATTAAAAATAAAAATATATTTAAGGAAAAGACAATAAATAGAAATAAAATAGAACCTCAATGCAAAAGCAGGATGCAAGCTCGTGTCTGTCTTCCTTAGTAGAAGGTGTCCTTGCTCACGCCTTATCAAAGGGAATTCGTTGACCTATCCAGCTGACTGTATATGATTTTCATTCCTTGACTCAGAGTCATTTACTTCTCCAATACAGAAGAACCTCCATGGCCACTGTTGTCCTGGTGGTGATTTTCAGGGAAACTCCAGGTCCAGGCAAAATATAACTGCCACCTTCACATACCTCCCAGAGCAACTAGAGCCCATCTGGGCATCACAAAATCCCTAAAGACCACAGCTGTCAAAGGGAAGCCATGAGCTCCACTGACCAACCAGGAACCTGGACCCAAGGCTGAACACACACTTCCCAGCCCCAATTGCAATCTCTAAGAACCCATTACCTCTAACTCCTCTGGGAGTCCAGAAATTGAGCAAAATCTGTCCAGTCCTTGCTCTGTACTTTTCGATAATACCTACTTTCTTCTACCACCCCAATGTCAGTGATTGGCTTTCTGTGGGTTAACAACAAAGCCTGAAATCAACTTGAGGCTTTTCTCAGCAATAGGCGTAGGAATTGGGCATGGCCTCTGTCAATATCTTTAAGGCCTTTAAAGACTGAATTCTCACTATAATAAGAATATAATTGCTATATATTAAGCTAATATAGTAAAAATATGATTTTTGTAAGAAGACTTATTCCTGGAATGAGATTCTCTTAAGCTGTGCTACCTACCTGATTTTGTCATGATTTGTGGACTTCATAACACATGTTTTAATCCAGGCTACCGAACAGCATGTCAGCTGCACAGAAAGGGGTTGAGGTTGTACAGTGAAGGTGGGGCTCCAGCCCAGCATAGGATAAATCATTCATCTGTGGCTTCAGCTTCTCTGCTCTTGTCATTCCCTTACCCACCTTATAGTCACAATTTAATAATTGAATTGAGAGAGCCTAAACTTGGTCATAAATGACTGTAGATGTTCTTTTAAGCCCCCATCATATCTCATATTAGGGACTTGTTCAAAACATTCAGGAAAAGATTTCTTTCTGTAGTGGCAAGTAAGGATGTGCACCTTGAACTCATTAATGAGACAATTCAAACACTTAGGGAACCCCAGGACTTTCTGTAATTTCAATTTTGGTCTAGATACTAAACTCCCAAGGGAATGATTGTTCTCCAGAAACCATTAAGTCATGATACTGAGTACAATAAGCAGTGTTGTTTTAAAAACCCCCTTTCCTTTTTTTTTTGTTTTGATGCAGATGATTGTCAGTGTAAGTCTATAAAAGTCTGTGGGATGAACAGAAAACATGAGAACTGCTAATTTCAATTGAAGCAGTTAGGTCTAAATTGAATCGGACTGCTGAATCACCACATTACGTCACTCCTACTTATATCAAATTTATATGTACTGAATACCACAAAAACTTTATGGCCGTATACTTTCACCCTCAGTCTAATACAGAACATACGATAACTGAGTTAAACATTTGACATAGTGAAGAAGTATAATCAATGGTGCATTGCATGCACAAAGGAAAATTTTTTTAAACAAATATTTTTTTTCTCTCAAACCAGAAAAAGTTTTGCCGTTTCTTACTTTTCCTTCTTCATTTCCTCTTTTCTTCATTTCCCCTTTCCTGTTTGCCTTTCTCTATTCATTAAAAAACAGAGCTAGAATTTCAGTCACATAGGTAAAAAGTAGATGATAGATATTGTAAAATTAAGGACACAATTGGAGAAAACATCTGGCTATAAAAAATGTTGAATTCTACTGTGGATAAAATTGGGCAATTTAATTATTTTTTCCTCTAAGTTGTAAAACATGTTAACATTATCAGGGCAATAAGTCATCTTTCAAAACTGAACTGTAAAAATCCTCCATAAGTATTCACACAGAACTTAGAACTTCGTTTTCTTCAAAAATGTTAAAATCTCTGCAGGTTTCTGTTGAATTGTTATGGGTGACTGAGTTATATGCTAAATGATAATAATTTAATTATGATAAAATTTTATATAGTTTTATAGTTATATAAAGTTTTATATACATAAAGTTCTATGAAGTTTTGAGTTATGATAGAGCTTGACAAGATTTCCTAATGCATAAATGTTAAAATGATGCCACTAAATATGATGGCTCCAACATTTTTTATTTTTAATTTTACTTTTTGAAGATTTGTTTATTCTTATTGTAAATGCTGATCAAACTGACAGAGAGAAGAGATAGAAAGATTATCCATTTGCTGGTTCACTTTCCACATGGCCACAATGGCAAGAGCTAAGCTGATCTGAAGCAAAGAGCCAGGAGCTTCTTCCAGGTCTCCCAGGTTGGTCCCAAGGCTTTGGGCCGTCCTCCACTGCTTTGCCAGTAGATGGGAAGTGGAGCAACTGGGACATGAACTGGCACTTGTAAGGGATCCTAATGTTAGGACTTGGCTGACTGAGCCATTGCACTGGGCCTTAATTTTTCTTTATTTTTTAAAGATTTATTTATTTGTATTGGAAAGTCAGATTTTGTTTTTGTCTTTGCACCAATGTGAGTTTATTTTTAAATGTTGGTTTTCCAACAAATTTTTGAAGTCTCTTATATTTTCCTGAGTATTTCAACTTCCAACACTGGATGTTGGGCCTTTGTTTTCGAGAATATTAGCAAAATCTTGCACATATTTCATAAGGCATGCATTTAATGATGAAATATTTTGTGCATTATAAAAGCACTCAATGAGCAAATTAAATCTGCTTTGGTGAACATGGATTTTTAAAAATATTTTATGATATTTACATAGTTGATCAGGGTAGGAAGGGTTGAGGATTAGGGGGAAGTGGATGAGAAAATTGTTTCCAAGTTTTCTTTTTCTTCTTGTCTGGGAGAAGGGAGCAGATAAGGGAGAAGCTGCTTCTAGCCTCCCAACCACCTCACTACCCAGGGATGGGGAAGTGCCACCTGATGACATGCCTGATGTAGAGCATTCTCTGAGGATTCTGCTAAAGTGGCTTTGATAGTTCTGAAATGCTGTTGATTTCAATCCAAGGAGGAAATCCTTCCAAAGTCCATTAATACAGGGTAATACTGAACTGCGAACAACTGTGACTCCATCTTGATCTCCTGGAGACCCAATTCCTACCCCTTATACAAGAGCTGACAGAAGGACAAGTCCCGGACATATGGTCCATGATTCATGTTTTTTCTGGTTAAAGACTGTTGGGGGCTGTAACCCCAGATGCTGACAACACTGCTATTGCTTCTGTAAACTGCTTACAGCTCCCACCTGTGCATCTCTATCTTTATCTGATTAACAGTGTCTTGTTTTTTACTACCTCATCTGGTTTGTCTTACTACCCAGAATGTGGTTTCAGAGTTTAACACCCTTCACTGTGGAGGCTGTTGGCAGTAGTCTATCAGCAACTTGCTAAGTGGCTGCCATCCCAGCCATTGTGGGATGGCTGAATAAAGACCCTTGAGTCTCTGAGAGTACATCTCCATCTGATTTTGGGGATAGATTTGATCAACTCACAACTGTTTGACAACAAGTTTAAATGGTAACAGTCATTGCAACCTGCACCTTGCATGTACCCTCCAACCCACTAGGTTGGCCATGTGTGAAATGCTGCAAAGGAATGTTTCAGCAACCCAGTGCAATGGCTCAGTGGCTAAATCTTCACCTTGCAAATGCTGGGATCCCATATAGGTGTTGGCTAGTGTCCACTGCTGCCCCACTTCCCATCCACCTCCCTGATTGTAGTCTTGGAAAGCAGCAGATTTTAGCTCAAGGCCTTGGGACCTTGCACCCATGTGGGAAACCCAAAAGAAGCTCCTGGCTTCTGTCTTCACATCAGTTCAGTTTTGGCTCTTGCAATTTTTGGGGGGAGAGAACCAGCAGATGGAAGATCTTTCTTTCTTGCCTTCTCTGTGTAAATCTGATCTGCCTTTCAAATAAAAACAAATAAAACCTATGTGTGGTAAAGCACATGTAGTGGGTGTGAGCTGGGACAGTGGTGCACTTAATGTCTCCAAATGAAAAGTCCAGTCAGTTTCTGCTTCTTATATAAACACTGGAACTGGGATTTCCCTCAGCTCTGAAGGGCGGGGTGGATTCCCAGTTCCCTCGCATTCATAGTTGTGGAGTTGTGGTCTGACTTTGCCTGGGAATTCAAACAGCTTCCACAACCTGTCTGACCATGCAGCACTTCCCATACGATGTTTCTGGAGATTTGGATCACTGTGGATGTTGCAGGGTGTGATGCTCATTTTCTCAGACACAGGAGCTGCTTAGTCTGTTCCAAATTCCTACATTGGGGCCCCAGTCAGTCTTCATAGAGTTGTGTCATTATGGATATTGATGGAAAGGCCCTCTCCTGACAATCTGCCTTGCTTCCCTGATGGTACTTAACACTGTTCCTTCAGTTAAATTATGAAACATTTGTATTGCGACTTATCTGTCAAGAATGGAAATGCTTCCCTTTGCATCTTCACAGACACATCCACACGATTCTGCTTACTATTGTGAGCCAATTGGAAATCTCAAGTTGATCTTCTAGGTGCTAAACGATAATTAAAATTATTCCTTTTGCCATAAACTTTTCCCTACAGATATCCAGGCTGTTACAGGAGACTGACACTGTAGCACATTGGTTTATATTCCTATTTCTGATGCTGACATCCTGTATGAGTGCTGGTTTGTGTCCCGTCTGTCCCACTTCTGATCAAATTCCTGGGAAGTCAGCAGGATATGGCTCAAGTGCTTTGGCTCCTGACTCCCCAAGTGCCAGATCTGGGTAGAGTTCTGGGCTGCTGGACTCAATCTGGTCCAGCCTCTACTATTGTGGCCATTTGGTAGAGTAAATCAGCAGATGGAAAATATTTCTTTCTCTCCTCTCCTCCCTTCCTTTCTCCGTACCTGTGACCATACCTTTCAAACAAACAGATGAATAAATACATAATTTTTTTAAAGATTTATTCATTTTATTACAGCCAGATATACACAGAGGAGGAGAGACAGAGAGGAAGATCTTCCGTCCGATGATTGACTCCCCAAGTGAGCCGCAACGGGCCAGTGCGCGCCAATCCGAAGCCGGGAACCTGGAACCTCTTCCGGGTCTCCCACGTGGGTGCAGGGTCCCAATGCATTGGGCCGTCCTCAACTGCTTTCCCAGGCCACAAGCAGGGAGCTGGATGGGAAGTGGAGCTGCCGGGATTAGAACCGGCGCCCATATGGGATCCCAGGGCTTTCAAGGCGAGGACTTTAGCTGCTAGACCACGCCGCCGGGCCCATACATAATTTTTAAAGAAATGTTGTTGACAGACTCAAAGCGGCACTAAACAACAATAAAACTACTATACCAATGCATGAGGAGGGAATCGGGTGTGATCCTGACAACCTCTTAACAGGAGGTCATGTGCGTGGAGCAGGGGGGCACTCCAGAGTGGAGCAGGTGGTAAGGAGGAAGCTTGGATCCCAACCATGAAGACTCCCAGACTTTCACCACAAACTATTAATTTGAGCAATAAGGACTATATCCCAACTGCCAAGGAGGCCACAGGGAATTGGATGCCCTTGGAGGCCTAGTACTCTGAGGTCACCCACCCCCAACCGGAGCTTCCGCAGGGGATGGAAAAAGTCCAAACACTACCGCGCAGAAACCAGCATCATCGGAAAGACAACCAGAAGCCCTGAGAGGTCTGCAGAAACAGAAGAACAATAAATGTCCTTCCGGACCAGGGAGGAAAGCTTTCTCTGGACCGAGCCTGGCTCCACCTCTGGACCCCTCCCCCTCGCAATGACCATCAGGATCGCTTCAAAAACTCCTTACAGCAAACAAACAATCATACAAACTAAAAAAAAAAAAAACTAAAATAAATAAACAAACAACAGGAAGTAGAGCTTGGAATCTGACAGGAAAGAGCTGGCATGGATTGGCTCATGCCTCGCTGGGTGGGACACAAAGATTAGTTACTCCTCACCATGGTGTTGAGGATTTTCCTGCACATCCCCCCCACCAAAAAAAAATGTTCTGCATCTTAAAT
The DNA here is from genome assembly GCF_030435755.1 of Ochotona princeps. Lineage (NCBI taxonomy): Eukaryota > Metazoa > Chordata > Mammalia > Lagomorpha > Ochotonidae > Ochotona > Ochotona princeps. The sequence continues at coordinate 152,035,103 of NC_080833.1, read as the reverse complement.
GTCGACAAATATCTTGTTAGAGTTACAAGCCAGTCTAGATTATCCTAAAATCTGCCAAGATCAGCAAAATTATACTTCAACACAACAAATGGCTAAATACTAAAATGAAATAGACATGAGACAGCTGAATGGTACCTTATAGCCATTTTAAGGTATATAGCAGCCGGTCCTGTATATAAACTATAAACTAAAATTGAAATGCCAATGAGCTAATCATAGGTTGTGGTTAGGACTTGCTTTTTTTTTTTTTTTTTTTTTTTTTTTTTTAACATACTGGTTACTCAAAACCATGTCAATTCCATAATGTTACAAATTGCTGTTGATGTTATATTGGGACTCTTAATTGACTGTCATGATATTCTACCAGCTCTAACTTCAGACCAGAAATGGTCTCCCCAAGAAACTGTTCAACCCATCTGGACAATAAGTAGCTGGACTCTATGCTTGGTATATGTTTGCAAGGAAAGAATCTTGATTGAATTTGAACTGTAATACTGCATCAAGGTGGAGGAATCCACCAGAGGGGAGGGGAGTGGAGGGGAGGCGTTGGGGGATTCCCAGAGCCTATGAAACTGTCACATAATGCAAAATAATTAATAAAAATATATATAATAAAAAAAAAGAAAAAAGAAATGTTGTTGAATCTCAAGTGACATGCTTCTCTTACTTCTATCTGTATTGGGAAACTACCATTAGCATCAAATCACTCTGCTAAGCCATCCTACTGCAATAGCAAAAGAAGAAACTTTCATTACGCACCAGGAGGTTGCTTTGAGACACATGGCTATTATCTCAGGTGACAGTCCAGAGCACTGGCCAGGCCCTAGAGTAACCTACAATTCTGTAGATCCTCTAGCTGAAGTGGTCATGGGCAATCACTAGCCCTTGATTACCTACTGGCAGAACATAGCGGGGTATATGTAGTGATCAATAAAATAAGAGTTGACTTAAAAGATAGCAAAAGGTTCATGATTAATCCAAGTGTTTCAATGAATGTTCTTTAGCTTCTAACACTCTTGAGAAGCAGAAAAATGCATTTTTACTCTCTTACAATCCTTTTTGGCCCATGCATACTTCTTGCAATTGTAAAATTTGTTGTTTTCCAGAATTTAACAATGCTGTGTAAGAATTACGGTCATGCAGGGACTCCAGTCACTACCAACCACTAGTGGTGAAACTTGCTCCCACAGTGGGATTTCTAGATCAATTTGTAAGGGATGTTTGCTCCCTTACAAGGCAGTGTTGACAGCCTGATGTAAGAAGAAAAATAGTCCGCCTTGCCTGGCCTTTTTTTAAAGATCGAGAGAAGAAAATCTCCAAGAGGGGGATATATGATCTAAGTAAGGAGCTAGCTAACAAGAATGAGTGAATTACCCAGCTCCACCCTCCAGCTTCCACCATATCAGTCTACCCACACTGTAGAGACTTCCTAACTTCTGTGAGACCATTGTCTAGAGCTGCTGCTAGTCAACAATAAATTTGCTGCTGACTGTGACCTTGAAATGACTTTGAGCTAATTATAATGCCACTATAATGAAATTACCACAGCTGACACTTCTTTTCTCATCACACATCTAAAGACATGATGCTTCCAAGATTTGAAAAAAAAGGCTAGGAAATAAGTGCTAACCAAGCACAGCCCCTCCAGACTTCACCTCTTATGAACATTGGATTACGCTCTATCTCAGACACCCCCTTGGCACTAGCTCAGATATAAGGAAGGTCCGAAGTTTCTTGACCGCAGCTCACCTTGGAGCAGACACACTCTTTCATTTTCATGCACATAGATTTTGTTTCTCTGCTGAACTCTGCCTTTATCTTCTTTTGGGTTCTCCAATTTCTTGCGTCAAAGAACTTGGACCCCGCTGCTACTTGATAAACACCATGTAGAAGGTAGACATTATTTATTTTGGCCAACACAAAATTCAGTTTCACAAAATTCAAATTCTGCTGGCTACAGACTGCCTTGCTGAACTGTGACTTTGTAAAAAGTGCACATATGTTAGTGATTATAAAGAAGAAAGAAAACATCAAGTAATTTTTGTTAGAATGTTATAATTGCAGAAAACAGCTGAGAATTTGCTTTTCAGTGTAGCTTTTTATATCCCCAAATTCACAAATGTTCAAATAAACCTTGTAAATGAGAATATTTTTTAAAAAGATTTATTTATTTTCATTACAAAGTCAGATATACAGAGAGGAGGTGAGACAGAGAGGAAGATCTTCTATCAATGATTCCAATCTATCAATCTATCCAATGATTCACTTTCCAAGTGACTGCAATGGCTGGTGCTGTGCTGATCCGAAGCCAGGAGCCAGGAACTTCCTCTAGGTCTCCCAGACAGGTGCAGGGCCCCAAGGCTTTGGGCCATCCTCGACTGCTTTCCTAGGCCACAAGCAGGAAGCTGGATGGGAAGCGGGGCTGCTGGGATTAGAACCAGCGCCCATACGGGATTCCTATGAGTTCAAGGCAAGGACTTTATCTGTTAGGCCACTGTGCCGGGCCCATAAGTGAGAATATTTCTATAAAATTTGTAATAGTCCTTAAATTTCATTTGAAACACTTCCACCTGGAAAAATAATGGTTTTTTTTTTTTTTTTGGTGGAAATTCACCAACTATTTTTTACCTTAAGTTTCTAAAATTTAATGCACTCCTTCTGTGATAGTTAAGGAGACTTTTAGGGATTAGAGAAAGCTGTAGAGGGAATATGTCATCTTTTCCAGATCTTCTGTTCAACGCTTCCCCTGACTCGCCACCTGAAGTAGCTGCTGTAGCCAAGCCACTGCCCAGCACCAGTGCTGCTGATAATTTCAGCATGGCTGGTAACTATCTTGTAATGACATGAAGCCTAGCAAAGCCTCAATGTAACAAAATGATCATGGCTATCAATCCTACTCCCATGTACTTGGATGCCACCATACTTCCAACACTTCCTACACACTCCAGAAAATGGGCAGTCATCCAATTCCTACAACTGCCCAATCCATCCCAAAAAATTCCCCACAAAGCAGCAGTTGCTTTACCTCCAGATCACAGAGGGATGACCTTAAACCTGTGCAGCTCACTCCACACAATGCTCCACAACCTGAGTATAGCTTTGCTTAGCTAGTAAATAGTATTATTCTGCTAACCTTTGTTAGTATCTGGTTCTTGAATTCTTCCATGGATTGCAGATAGCAGACTGAATCTCTAAAATCCCTGACAAGTCTATGACCCTTTGTCATTCACAAACTTTCTAGCTGAAGGTCAGTTACTTTCTCCTGACAACATAGGCAAAGTGTACATTTATGAGCCTGTGGAGATCCACTGTACTGAAGAAATTCTTGATATTATTTTTTGTAAATAGAGGGAAAAGAGAGAAAAAGAAAACATGAGAGTCTGAACAAAAATAGTGCCTTTTAGTATTTTCTCTCCTCCTGGGTTTTCTCAATTTGCTGTAATGGAAACCTGCGAGCGCTTAAGAAAGGGCTTTTGTTAGCCAAAGAGACTTTCCGTCAGCTTTCCTGTCTGCCAAAATTCTTAAGACCTCCTGACACAAGGGGTGCTAGCCCAATAATAACAAACTCCACTGCTAAAATTTCAGCTAAATATAGAAAAGTAGTTTAAATCATATATTTGTTTCGCCACTTATGTTTTAACATGACTTCCGCTTTTCTTTCTTTCTCAAGAATTATTAAAATTTATCACTTGGAAACTATGCTAAGCACCAGTCTGCAGATTAAATACTAACTAGCTGACTAAACTGCACAGGAACTCCGCTCTAGGTGGGGCTGCTGAATTGTCTCCAGTTTTAAAACATTCAGCTAGTGGATAGGAAAAGTGACTCATGTGGAAAGTTATGGAAACTCAGATGATTTAAAGGACACTTGGGAAGAGACACGACCCCCTCACTGCTGGGGTCTCCGCAGTGACAGAACCCCCTCGCTGCTGGGGTCTCTGCAGCGACAGTACCCTCGAGGCTGGGGTCTCCGCCACGAGAGGACGCCCTCGCTGCTGGGGTCTCCGCCGCTAGAGGACCCCCTCGCTGCTGGGGTCCCCGCAGCGAGAGGACCCCTTGGCTGCTGGGCTCTCGGCACCCTGAAATCTTGGCACCTTTTCCTTTCTTGCTACATGTTCATAAGGGTGTGCAGGAGTGTACAGATTTTCCTATTATAGTAAAAATTAAATCCTTTTCACTAATGCCAGTGTACAAAGTGTACTTGGGGTTCTGTAGGCAATATCACTGTTTCCAGCACTGGTCCATCAGTCCAAAGAGAAAGTCTCAATAAATAACATTCCCAGCCAGCCTCTTGTAACCCTGTATAGGCTTTCTGTCTCTGAACGTGACGGCTCCGAGCAGCTCAGAGCTGTGGCATCACACTGAATCATTTCTGGACAGAATCTTTTCTGGACACTTCCTTAGTAGAGTGTTTGCAAGACTTTCAAAGGTCATGACATATCTCGGAATGTATTGCTTTGGAGGGCTGAAGCTGATCCCACTGGATGGGTATGCCACATCTCATTTTATCTAGCATTGTTTGTTTGCTTGCTTACACAGATAGCTGGGCCTGCTCCTCTCCACAACTGGGTTGTAGGTTTTTAAAAATGCTATTTGCTTAAGTAGGGCAGCTCTGTTAATCCCTTACCTAAATGAAGAATGGAGAGATGCATGGAGCCTCGAATGTGCCCAGGGCTTCAGTTGTTCTCGGCTTTAGCAGTGGCCAGGGCACAAACACTGGAATGATCATCCTGCTATAAATTTGCTTTGAAAGGCACGCTTACCTGCACAGGTGTATCTGGTTTAAAAGTGTCCTGAGGCATTCTGGTGCTTGCTTTGCCTTGTCTGAATGAAGCAGACTCTCTCTGTGCCCGAGCTAAACCACAGCAAAAGGATCACTTTTGGGTTCAACTGGCCTAGGGCGGAGCTCATGCTAGACATCTAAAACAGACTGCCAGCCGATCAGGGGCCTTCAGAAAGTTCATGAAACCTTTACAGCTTACCAAAAGGCATGCATGGGATGTAAACACAAGCTTCTGCCCCAACCCCCAATAAACTTGCTCTTCATCTCATTCCCCATGAACTTTCTGAAATACTCTCACATAATAATATTCATGCAGACATGACTGCTTAGAAACTACGATAAGGCACCTTGGTACACACTTTTCAATAATCCTTTCAGGTTAGGCACAAATAAACAATGGCTGCAATGGGAAAACGTATATTCATGCTATCAGTACACACACTGTGAATACATTTCCATTTCAAATTGGTTTCCATTAGGATTGTGGAAAATTAGACGCGTAGTTTACCAAGGGAGTTGAATGATATCAGTTAGTCTAAGACACTTTTCTCATAGGTGCTCGTAGCTAAGTCGTTAGGGATCTGCAAGGAGCAGGATGGCTGATGTGTTGTTTGCAGTGATTTCCATGTTCATCCTCTGACCAGGCTGCCGGACACCTGAATGCACAGTCTCCCAGATGTCTCCGACCTCTCTAGGGGCCACCCTGCCAGACCACCCCGCCAGACCACCACCTGTTCACTCTCCCTCCTCCCATCATGGCTTGCTGGCCGCCCTGCTGTCTGAGAATGCTGCCACTAAAGTCTAGCCCTGAATCCGATCCAGTAACGACTCACTCAGGCCCAGGAGAGTCCGGGCAGGGAGAATTTCCTAAAATGTAAAACCCGCATCATAAAGGCACTGAGGTCAGCAACCATGGCTGAGGGTCCCTGGAGCATTGCCGAGGAGGAGGAGAGGGGCTCGAGGACCAGTCTGACCTCACACACACCTCTCACAATGACGAGTCTGTCCCCACCTTTTCCTCCTCGATTTGTGGAGGCATAGTTGATGAATATATTTATTCAAAGCATACGTGCGCTAGCTTCATATTCTACATAAAAGAGTACTTTAAAAAGTTAATGGAAAGCAGAACTCAAAGCTGAGTTTCGGAATGCAAAATTCTGAAATTCTATACTTCAAATAGCTCGTGGACTATGCAGGAAAAGCTACGGGTGTCACCAAATGTTGGCGTGAAAATAAACACATTTTCATGTCACGTTCTTCACCCTTTTGGAATGCACTGTAAAATGATCGCTGTGCACCAGGCCGATTCACATCCATCACTCCAGTTACTTCTCTGTGCATCGTAAGAACATTTAAATTCTACTCTCAGCAGATTTCAAGTGCATGTCATTGCACCTGAACGTGCTGGCACTGCCCAGTAGATCCCCAGAACTTGTCCTTCTTATAACCTAACTTTCCACAGTGTGACCAACATCTGCCCATGTCGTCCAGACCCTTCCTCCGGTCCCTGCCCTCAAGGTACTTTCAATTCCACCTGTCAGCGGGCCAGCCACACAGGACCTGGGTCTGGCCTCCTTCACTTCGCATCACGTGCTTTGGTGTGTGACAAAGTAGCCAAAGTAGCCATGAAATTCAAGGACGGCGTTACCTCATATTTTCTTCTCAGGCGCCTGGAGAAGCTTTCAAAGGCTGTGATGATGGCAGAACCATTTGCACCCTCTGGCGCCCCTTCTGGGGATGGAGCAGAGAAGCCTTCTGAACAGAAAGAAACATTGCAGAAAACAAATTGCTCAAAGTAGGTGTATCCAGCCCATCCTCTACCCAGAGAACTCAGCCAAGGTTCAAAGGTGCCCCCCAGGCCGCCCCGCTGTGACTGCAGCAGGGCTGGCCTTGGTTGTGGCATCGTGGATAGAGTTCCCACAGGCCCTTCAGACTGCTTTCCCTAAACATCTAGAGCTTAGCAGTCACAGCGATTGCTCTAATATCCTGAATGCCAGCTAGGATATATTCAAGGAAGACCCAGAAGATGGTCAGGGCTGTGTCTACAGGGACAAGCGGGCCACCTGGCCTCAGGTTGTTGGCCTCACGGGGCTTCAGTGGGCCTGCAGTGATCAGAACGGATGGGCACACATGGACTCATTCATTTCTCATTAAAAAAAAAAAATTATAGTGACACAGCAAACTAACGCAGTACCGGCGTGCCGTCTGATGTTGCTCTTGTCCCAGCTGCTCCACTTCTCTTCCAGCATTATACTTGTGGCCTGGGAAAGCAGAGCAGGATGGCACAAAGCCCTGGGACCCTGTACCCATGTGGGAGACCTGGAAGAAACTTCTGGCTTCAGTTTCAGTTCAGCTCTGGCCCTTGCAGCCATTTGAAGAATGAACCAACAAATGAAACTTCTTTTTTTCTCTCTCGCCTTCGCTCTGAAAATTCACCGTTCAAATAAAAATAAGTTGTCTAAAAATGTATGTGGGCCTGGTGCAGTAGCCTAGTGGCTAAAGTCTTTGCCTTGCACATGCCAGGATCCCATATGTACACCAGTTTGTGTCCCAGCAACCCCATTTCCCATCCAGCTCCCTGTTTGTGACCTGGGAAAGCAGTGAGGATGGCCCCAAGCGTTGGGACCCTGCACCTGTCTGGGAGACCTAGAGGAGGCTTCAGGCTCCTGGCTCTGGATTGTCTCAGCTCCGGCCATTGCGACCACTTTGGGAGTGAATCAACAGACAGAAGATCTTCCTCTCTGTCTCTCCTCCTCTCTGTATATCTGACTTTGCAATAAAAACAAATAGAAATCTTTTTAAAAATTGTGTGAAGCTGGTACTGTCTGATGCATATGTGCCCCCAGCAACCCCAGGACTCAACCCAGGCCAGAAGCACCGCCTTCCCGTGTCTGGAAACTGCAGCCTCATCTTTAGGAGCCCTTGGCTTCCAAATACATGGGGACATTTATCCCAAGCCCAGCCAACACACACGGATGCGCCAGATCATTCTCCCCAGTTGCTGTGAGATGATTTTGAAAAAGCTCCAAAAAAAAAAAATTGAAATCTGAAGATATCATTATTTGGGTACAAAACAATTTTGAAAGCTACACAGAGCTTTTCTGTAATACACATTTTTTTGTCAGCTTTCTCAAGACTGCCTCATACAGTCGTTTTGAATGCAAAAAAAAAAAAAAAAAAAAAAAAATGTGGTTGCTAACCATGAGGGAGGGCAGAGACCCGAACAACGGGGTCGGGAGAGGCACAGCCCGCGGCCACTGCTTAACACTGGCCGGCAAAATCCTTCGGTCTGGTCCTGCCAAGGCAACTGTAGGTGGGATTTCAAAGCCAATCTATTACAGGTTAATTTTTAAGTTGGCAATTCTATGTGGCCCACAAGGGATGTTATAAATAGCCAAATGGCCCTTAGCAGGAAGAAACCAAAAATTTTCCCACCCTCGTTAGAACACTCAGTTCCCGAGAAATTACAGCTATCAAAATGCTAGCAGGGGATGGTGCTTGCTCTTATCTGTAATTTATGCAACAGTTTATCTTTGGAAGGGAAAAACTGCTTAGTCTTCAGGCCTCCGCAGCTACTCTGATCTTTTAACTGGAACTCCCTTGCAACCCAACTGGGCCGGTTCCGCCTGCACATTTTATCTCGTTCTCTCCAGGACCTCCCACTGGATGTGGGGTGTTAGCTGCCACGCGGGAGGATCCTGGCACGTCGCCTTCTAATCTGGACTGTTTTGACCTTACTGAACTCTCAGATGATACATCTAAAGAGAAACACAGCACATCAGGGACTATCCCCCGCACACACACATTCCTTTGGTCTGAAATGCATCGTGTGCTATTTTTGAAAATCCCAGTTAGTATCTATCCTTGACAGCAGGAAGGAAAACCTGTCCCCTGTTCATTGCTGAGTATGGATCGTCTGCCCCATGCACCAAGCTGAAGTCCACTGCTGCTTGGAGGAGGACCCTTGGGGACAGGGCTTCCTTTAAGGAGGGAAGACACGTGTAGGGATGTACTACCTTGCCAGGTAGGGACTCACCAGGCAGTGTTCCCACCAAAGCAGGAACAGGAATTCTCAAAGCCACACGGTTGCAGGGCAGGTGCTCTGGAGTGCGCCACGTGCTGGCCAACACTGGCACTGCAGCATGGCCCTGGGGGCTCCCGGCTGCAGGTGGACACCTGGGCTCCTTGTCCCTGGCCTCTGCAGTCAGGCTCTCCTGGTCTAGCTGCTGTAGCCATCTGGGATGTGAATTAACCCATCAATAAGTCTCTCTCTGCATTTGCCTTTCCAATAAATTTTTAAATGTTTTTAAAGACTACATAGGTAACATTGAACACACTGGCTAAACTAAAGCCATCTCCAAGTTGGCCAGCACGGTGTGCTGGCAGAGTCAGGGGTACCCTCGCTTTCCTAAGAAAACACCTGTCTTCATTCCTCTGGAAATTTAAACTTTTGAAACGCGAGGAGCTCCTGAACATACTTTGGGTCCAAGTTTTGGTGAACACAAATTGGTGTCCATGGTTCACTGCTAAACTCATACTTCTGATTTAAAACAAAACCCACCACTAATATTACAATATACAGGTACTATTTTCCAAGTTGTTCTCTTTTCATCTCAGATTAAGGCAAACATGTGGTATTTAACCTTTTGGGATTGGTTCATTTCTCTTAGCATGATGGATTCCAGTCGGGCCCATTTGTCCACAAAGAATTGCATTTCGTTTTTTTTAATAGCTGAGTAGTATTCCATGGAGTAGATGAACCATAGCTTTCTTAGCCAGTCTTCCACTGATGGGCATTTTGGCTGCTTTCAGGTTTTTGCGATCGTAGATTGTGCTGTTCAACCAATCTGGACAATAAGTAGCTGGACTCTATGCTTGGTATATGTTTGCAAGGAAAGAATCTTGATTGAATTTGAACTGTAATACTGCATCAAGGTGGAGGAATCCACCGGGGGGAGGGGAGGGGGAGGGAGGGGGGGATTCCCAGAGCCTATGAAACTGTCACATAATGCAAAATAATTAACAATAAAAAAAAAAAAAAAAAAAACCACCACTTGAAGAGCCTTGCTCTGGGGTGCCACCTTGTGGCGCAGAGTGGTAGGACGAACGAACGTCCCTGAGGGCTGGGCTGTAAGCCACATCTTCCCAGCAGGATTTGCAGCGTGTTCCCCAGCATCGTTCATTCCTTCCTTCGCTCTACTCTTGTCTGTGAAGTACTGACCCCATGAGCAACTAGAGATGGTATCTGTCACTGACCAGCCCAGCCTGAAATATCTTTGGAACGAGCACATCTAAACCTTTACAAGTCGACCGATGGCATTTCTGTGTGATTCTGTCTAGATGCTGGCCTGCATTTTGAATCAGCCCAAAGGTCTTCATCCATTGCTAGGGTTCCCTGCTTTTCTTATTCCTTACTCAGCATACAGTCAGTGAAGGCCTCTACCTACAGGCTCTGGACCAGGCACTCAGAGCCCTGCTGAACGAGGAGCTAGCCGCCTGCCTCCTGCACAGTTCTAGAGGCCTCTCCAACCACACAGATGCAGGAGCCCAGCACAGTGGCTTAGCAAGCTAGCCCTATGCTTGTAGTGCCAGCATTCCATATGGGCACTGGTTCAAGCCCCAGGTGCTCCACTTCTGGTCCAATGTCCTGCCTGAGGCCTAGGGAAGCAGAGGAGGATGGCCCAAGTTCTTGGGACCCTAACCCACTGGGGAGACCCAAAAGAAGCTCCTGGCTCTTGGCTGCAGATCGCTTCAACTCTGGAAATTGCAGCCATTTAGGAAATGAACAGCAGATGGAAGATTTTTCTCTGCTCCTCCTTCTCTCTCTGTAAACCTGTCTCTCACGTAAAAAAGTAAATAAATCTATGACTATTTTAAATTATAAAATTACCCTATTTTCTTGCAGTCCTCAGAGTACAGCATGCAAACTTTAAACACTTAAGCACACGGTGAATTTTGACTGAGGGCAATGTTAGGAATCTGTAAAACACTTGAAATGCCTCAAAGGCTGCGGTTTTGTTTTTCTGAAGAAAATTCCCTAAGTTTATCCTTTGGGGAAAAGTGTAGCTTCCTTATTCCCCGAGACAGAGCCAAGGCAGGAGCTGGCTCAAGGACATGAAAGTGCAGTGTTCCATCGCACCTGCACAGCCATCCCCAAAATACACCCAGGGGAGACACAGTCATTGCTAATACTTTTCTGAAAGAGACCATGAGCTTACCTACTTTTCTCACATAAAATGTATAGCCCAAGAAATGAGATCTTTGAGAAAGGGGCTCTAATTTGTCTCAGAAGTGAAAGAGAAAAAAAAAACAAATATTTTTTCCAAAGACAAACCAAGAGGCCTCATCAACCCTGGGACCAGTCCTACCACCAAACTCTACAGGGAGGCCTACGCTGAAAGGCTCAGAGGCTAAATCCTCACTTTGCATACACCATGATCCCACAGGGGCGCTGGTTCTAATCCTGGTAGCTCCACTTCCCATCCAGCTCCCTGCTTAGTGGCCTGGGAAAGCAGTCGAGGACAGTCCAAAGCCTTGGTACCCTGCACCCACGTGGGAGACTCAGAAAAGCCCCTGGCTCCTGGCTTCAGATTGGCTCAGCTCCACCCATTGCAGCTATTTTGGGAATGACCAGAGGGTGAAAGATTGTTCTCTCTGTCTCTCATCCTCCCTGTAAATCTCCCTTTCCAATAAAAAATAAATCTTTAAAAATAAAAATATAGCCACCATGAAAACACAGGCTGGTACCAAATTCCCTAACAGAACAGATGCACCAAACAAAAGTGGGAGAGAGCCCAGGCTTCGCACACAGAAAGCTCCCAGAGTGCAAGGGTGAAGGACAGGAGAAGCAGAAAAGAACATTTAAATCAGCCACCAAAACAGCAGGGATTTGTTTTTGTCTACCAGCATTAACCTTGAATGTAATGGGTTCAATTTCCCAGTTGAAACATACAGGTAGACCAAATCATTTTAAAAATCAAATAAAATTAAAAATAAAAAAAGACTCAATGCCCTGCACAGATCCCTAGGCATTGATACAAGGTTTAAAGCAAACTGACCTTCTAGCCACTCAGAGAGCTTTTCATCTGGCAGGTGGAAGACACCATTTTCCTTCAGCACACATAGGGGGACGAATGTTTTCTAGGCTGGGACAGGCCACAGAGTCTCAGCACATTTTGAGAAACTGAAATCATACCATGTATCTTCTCAGGTGACAGAGGAATAACACTAGAAATCAACATCAAGAAACATGGAAAACTGAGAAATGGGATAGCATGCACCTGCGTGACCAATGAGCCATCCAATAAATTGAGAAGTAAACAAAAATTCTTTGGAAGCAGGAAGTTTATCACAGTAAATGTACAAAATAACTGGAAAGAGGTTAAACTAATGATGCAGGGGTGAGAAAAGCAAAAACAAGCTGTAGGAGAAAAGCAACTGGAGATGAGAAAGGCACCGCAACCACGGATACCACACATCCACAAGGATCCTAAGAAACGGTTGTGAACAACATGCTCATCAATTGGAAAACCTGCAGGGAATGGAAGAATTCCTGGATAAACAAAACCTATGCAAAATAAATCAATATGTAGAGTATCCAGAAAGACCCATCACAAGTGACAGTGAGAAATTTCAGAGTTCCAGGGCCTGAAGGTTTCATAACAGAATTCTACAAACTAGTTAAAACAGCACTATCTCTAACACTCCTCCAACTATTCCAAAATGCTGAGGAGTTCAGAACTCTCAAACTCCTTTCATGAGGGCCAAGTTACTCTGATGCCAAACTCAAACAAAGCTACAACACCGACAGGAGACTGCACACCAGGATCCTTGATGAGCCTGCTCAAGCCGACAGTGACACCAGACACCCAACACTGCATTAAGATCATACGTCGTAACCGAGTGGAATTTATCCCAGTGTGGCTCAATATTTACACATCAGTTAATAATCACATCAATCAAATCAACAAAAGCCGTGAGACCTCAACAGAGCAGAAAAGCTCTTGCAATTCAGTGTCTCTTTGTGATAAAAACTCACCAAAAAATTAGGTAAAGAAACAACCTTCAAAACTATAACAAAGATGGTATATGACACACACACAGCCAAAATTACATTGAATGGGACAAAACTCAAAAACATTTCCCTTCAAATTTAGAAAAACAGGATGTCCATTTTCCACACTCTAATAATGCTGCAAGAGTTAAAGCAACTAGGGAAGAAAAACAGAAAAAGAACATTGAAATTGGAAAGGAAGAAATAGTGTTTATAGATGACATGACTTGCATACAGAAGAGCCTAAACACTCCATGACAAGTTAGTTGATCAACCCATTCAGTTGATTCATAAGTTAGAAAATCAACATGCAAAAACAATAGTGTTTTAATATACCAACAGTGATTTTAGGAAAAATCATGAAACAATCCCATTCACAATAACTAAAAACTTTAAATACCTAGGAGTACATGTTTTTAAAGATTTATTTATTGGGCCCGGCGGCATGGCCTAGCGGCTAAAGTCCTCACCCTGACCACGTCAGGATCCCATATGGCCGCTGGTTCTAATCCCAGCAGCTCCACTTCCCATCCAGCTCCCTGCTTGTGGCCTGGGAAAGCAGTCGAGGATGGCCCAAAGTTTTGGGACCCTGCACCCACATGGGAGACCTGGAGGAGCTTCCTGGCTCCTGGCTTCGGATTGGCGCAGCACTGGCCGTTGCGGTCACTTGGGGAGTGAACCATCGGATGGAGGATCTTCCTGTCTCTCCTCCTCTATGTGTATCTGACTTTCCAATAAAAAATAAATAAATCTTAAAAATATTTATTTATTTACCTGAAAGGTAGAGTTACAAAGAGAGACAGAGAGACAGACAGACAGAGAGATTAATCTTCCATCCACAGGCTCACTTCTCACATGGCTACAGAGGCCAAGGCTGGGCCAAGCTGAAGCCAAGTACTTCTTCTACATCACATGGGTGCAGGGTCCCAAGGACTTGGGCCATCTTCTGTTGCCTTCCCAGGCTATTCCCAGGGAGCTGGGTCAGAAGTAAAGCAGCTGCAACTTGAACTGGTGCCCACATAGAATCCTGGAGTCACAGGCAGTGACTTAACCAGCTATGCCACAATGCCAGTCCCAGGAGTAACTTCACCCCAAAATGTGAAAGATCTCTACAATGGAAATTATAAAACAATGATGGAAGAAATAACCAAGACACACACACACACAAATGTGTATTGGAAGAATCAATGTCATTAGATTATCCATACAACTCAAAGAAATCTAGACTCAGCAAGTCCCTATCAATATACCAAGGACATTCTATACAGAATTAGAAAAACACAATTCTAGAATTCATATGAAATTGAAATATCCCAAAATAACCAAACAAATACAAAGCATCCCCCTCTTTTTCCTCCTCCACAAATCAAGCAGGTGTATCATAATACCCTATTTCAAACAGCACTACAAAGCTACAGTAATTAAATCAGTATGGTACTGACATACAAACACATAAGTCAACCAAAAAGGGAACTCAGAAATAAACTCACATATATGTAGTCCACTGACTGCTGACAAAGTGCCAAGAACATACATTACATTACAGAAATGGTGGTCTTTCCAATAAATGGTGCTAACACAAGGAACGCAGAATGAGAGTCCTGCCTCTCTTCATGTACTCAAACCAAAGTCCTAAATCTAAGCCCTGAACTATGAAAGCATTAGGAAAAAAAAATGTAGGTGAAATACACAAATATTTGGCTAGACAATGATTCCTTGGATAAGACCCCTTTAAAGCATGGGCAACAAGAGCAAAACTAGGGTCTGCACGGTATCCTAGCGGCTAAAGTCCTTGCCTTGCACGTGGTGGGATTCCATGTGGGCTCTCTGGTTCATGTCCCAGCAACCCCACTTCCCATGCAGCTCCCTGTTCATGGCCTGGGAAAGCAGTTAAGGTCGGCCCAAAGCCTTGAGACCCTGCACCCGCGTGGGCGACCTGGAAGACACTTCAGACTAGCTCAGCCAGGGCAGGGTGTGGAATGTACCCAGTTGGGCTAGACTGCAACACCCACCAACAAGAGCTGAGACTGCAGGTAGGCCACACTAGGTTGGGTTGAAGCACCTGCCAGCATGCACAAGATCCAGGGCTAAGAAAGGTTCTGGTAGGAGAACTTTGGGGACTCCTTTGTTGGGCTGTAGCTACCACTGGGGAGTGACAAGAGCCAGAGCTGGGGGTTGGATTGGGCTGAGCAAGCCTGCAGCATGCTTTGGCATGCATGTGGGCTGGGTTTGGCGGCAGAGCAGACTGGGCTATGCTCCAGCATCCACTGGCACTTGCAAGAACCTGAATGGCTGTGGGATGGGCCATGCTAGGCTACAATACCCACCATTCAGTGCCGGGACCAGCAGCCAGCTCTATCAAGTGGGGCCGCAGCAGCCCCCACACATGTGAAATTAAGATCTCGGGATACAAAATAGGTCTGATGGGAATTGAAGAACTCCTCTGCTATGGTGCAACTCCTAGTAGTTAGTGTGAAAGCCAGAGCTAGGGGCAGGCCAGACTGGGCCAGTCCACGACATATACTGGCACAAACGAGAGTCAAGATGGGGCTCAGGCGCAGCCGGGTTGAAGCATAACACCCCCCAGTTCATATGCGGGTTGGGAGTGGGCCAGGCCAGGCCGGACTAGGCTGCCACACCACTGACAAGTGCTGGGACTGGGCGCAAGCCATAACAGGCTCGATTGTAGTAACCACTGGCAAGTGCAAGATCTGTGTCTGGGAGTGGATCTGGCAGGGAAACTGTGGGTACTCCTCTGCTAGGCTGCAGCTCTCACTGGTGAGGACAATGGCAGGGCTGTTGGAAGACCAATCTGGGCAAGGTGGTAGCACCCACTGGCATGTGTGTGGGCTAGGTCTGGGGTGAATTGGGCTGAGCTAACATGTAGCACCCATGAGTGTGCTCAAGAGCCAGACGGGATGCAGGACAGACCAGGCTAGGCTGCAGCACAAGCCAGCAACACACAAAATCCGGGATTGGATACAGGCCTGGTGAGGTTTTTGGAGGTTGCCCCAACTAGGCCATGGCACCTGCTGGTGTACAGGAGACTGGGCCTGTGGCAGGCTTAGCTGGGCTGGGTTAGGCTGTAGCATGTGTCAGTTTGCATGAGAGATGGGGCTGTGTAGCACTGACCAGGTAGATGCATTCACTAGCATGTGTGTTGGCTTGTGCATGAGACAGGCCACGTCTGACCCTGGATCATCAAAGGACCGTCTGCAATTCCTGGGTGCTGATGGAGTTTGACAGCAAGGAATGCTACTTCCCCCCTCCTCCCCTGCTGACACAGGAAGAAAAAAAAACATTAAAAGATATGTCCCACTCACCCTCCTCCATACCTGAACCCTCCCACCCTAATCAGAGGCCCACTTGGGCATCCCTTTCAACTATATAAACAATAGTAAAAAGGAAAGTTAAAATTTAAAAAAAAAAGAAAACTCACCAGAGTCTTTTTTATTGGCAAGGTTACTAAGAGACTGTGGACAAATGAAACTCATAAAACTAGATATTAGTGTGCAAAAACTTAAATGAGCCTCTTTCACTGAAAAAAAAAATCAATGCAAACTGAATTAAAAAATAGTTGGAAGCTACTGAACCATTACACTCTTAAAAATAATGGGGGCTTGGCACAGCAGCCTAGTTGGCATGGCAGCCTAGTGGCTAACTCCTCTCCTTGTAAGCATCAGGATCCTATATGGGCACCAGTTCATGTCCCAGCTGCTCCACTTCCCATCCAGCTCCCTGCTTGTGGCCTGGGAAAGCAGTCGAGGATGGCCCAAAGCTTTGGAAACTTGCACCCGCGCGGGGGACCTGGAAGAAGCTCCTGGCTCCTGGCTCCTGGCTCCTGGCTCCTGGCTCCTGGCTGCAGATCAGCTCAGTTCCAGCCATTACAGCCACTTGGGGAGTATACCGCCAGATGGAAGATTCTTCTGTCTTTCCTTCTCTCTGTAAATCTGACTTTCTAATAAAAATAAATAAGTCTGTTTTCAAAAGAAGAGAAAAGTAAGATAAATATTTCCTGTTACTGTGCATGGGAAGGCAGAAGAGTGGCTCCAATGCTTGGGGCCCTGCTCCCATGTGCAAGTGCTGGGTGAGGTTCCTGGCTTCAGCCTGGCCTGGTCCTGGCCGGTGTGGTCATTTGACGAGTGACCCAGAAAATAGAAAGATGCTTTTTCTCTGACTCTCCCCATCTCCCTGTAACTCTTTCAACACAGCAAATAACTAAGTAAGTTAATCTTTTTAAAAAGGAAACAAATCTAAAAAAGACATTTTTCAAAGAAAGACATTCAAATGCCAATGGGTATACTGACAATACTCTCAACACTGTTAATAACCAGGGAAATGCAGACACCACGGCATGTCACTGCATCCAGTTAGCATGGCCAGCATCGAACAGAGAAAAGGCAGCGAGGACAGGTGAGAAGGCGGAGAAAAGGAAACCTCGGGTTTATGGTTGGGAGTGTGAGTCAGCACAGCCATCGGCGGAAACCAGGCCAGATACTCCCCAGATTAGAACTCGAACTATCTGCGGGGAATGAGACATCACACAGTATTTCACACATGTGTGTAATTTTTGTTATTATATATATACACATATAATTTTATTTATTAGTTAAAAGTTTAAAAAACTTTTAAAGACATTTAGGATAACAGATGGAAGATGGCTCCCTCTAACCAAGCCTTTCAAATAGACAAATCTTAAACACACACACAAAGGAATGCCTAGGTGTTATACTCGTTCATTACATTAATATGTTAACATCGTAGCTAGATGTTATCATATAAAGGTGGCTGTATGATGTCACCTGGAAACTTGCCTACTACTGTAACTATGAGAAAATAAGAAAAACTGCCTAGGATATTTCTTACAAACTGTAAGTGACCTGCAGATGTGGGGATGAGAACCCCCTCTGGCAGCAGGTCACCAGGAGTGGCTGGGCAGGAGAGGGCTGGATGGGAGCCAGGTCCCAGGCTGTCCCTTCCGTGGCCCCTGTGGGGCTGGCGACGGGCCAGAGCCCCAGTTTCTCCCTTTGACTTCATGGACCCTTTGGAGCTGGCAAGGTAACTCGCCCTGCTCACCTTGAGGCCTGGCAGCAGTGCCCCTGCAAAGCGTTTGTGTCTGCTGTGATCTGAGTACCAGTCTGGATGAATTTCACTTCATTCTGGGAGAAACAGTGTATTCTCTCACCTCTGTCTTCCAGGTTCTGCAGCTTATGTTTGACACTCGCATTGTCCACTAGCGACTCTCGGTTCCCAACCTTAAAGACAAATAAAACACAGCTGACTGAGAAATATATGAACATACTTTTGTAACTGATATGTAAATGTTATATAATTACACACATATACATATATATGTAGTTATGCATGTGTGTATGTATACATATGTGTGTAACAAACGTAGTAGTCCCTTAAACATAACAAGCTCATGTTATGTGAATACATTAATTCTGGAGAAAGAACAGATGAATAGCCAACCACAAAGTAGCATCTTAGAAGTGTGATTGTGGGGTCTTGGGTGAGGCTGCCACCGGAGACGCCCACATGCTATATTACAGTGCCTGGTTGGGGTTCTTGCCACTCCACTTCTGATCCAGTTTCCAGGAATATGCATTTTGGGAGGCAGCAGATGATGGGTTAAGTACTTCAGTTCCTGCTACCCAACTGGGAAGCCAGGATGGAGGTCTAGGCTCCTGGCTTTGCCCTGGCCATTGTGAAATATGGGAGAGTGAATCACTCTCACTGTGAGCTCACTCACTCTCCACTTTTCAAACACATGACATTTTTGTAAAGGTACCTTGGAGGCATTTTCTTCAGCCTCTGAGCACTCCCTGGAAGAGAACCCACTCAGCAGCCGGGGACTTGCATATTCTGCATGTGAGGAAGAGGAGGTTCCAGTGAACAAACACACCAGCAGTGAGGCAGTCACATCACACTACTGCTCTCCATAGTAAACCCAGTTCCTTAAAACTGGACATAGTGCTAAATATAATCCCAATGTTGCATTTTCAAGATGTTTGTTTCTTAGATTCGTAGTTCTGTAGACAAAACAGTTAATCACCTTGATGCACTAACTCAACAACGTTGGTAGCTATCCATCTGGGTAAGGTCATCCCATGAGTCTTCTCTTTTCTCCCCAAGGACCCCCTCCGTATTTCCTCTGACTCGTGTGTGTGAGACATGATTTGACACATGTGTGCTGTGTGAGAGTTGTCATATTAACACCGAGGTCAACATCCACGCTGTGTCTCATATCCCTACCACTTGTTCCCTCTCCACCTGCTCATTCGGCGAGGGGTGTGTAGTTGCTTTTCACATCCTGTTAAGAATGTGACAATGTCCATAGAAACGTAGACATCTTTCTGATATACCATTTCCCTTGGATGGAATCCCACAAGGGAGACTGTCATATTGTCCCATTTTTAATTTTTTGACAAACTCCTGTAACTTTTCCCTCTGTTGGCTGCACTGATGTGTATCAAACCGACAGACACCATCCCATCCAACACTTCTGCTCGTCCTTCTTCACTAATCACCAAGCAGACGTGAAGTTACGGCTCATTGTGCTTCTAATTTCATTCCCTGGTGTTGAGTGCCTTTTCACATTCCTGTAAGCTGTCTGTATGCTTTCCTTAGTCAACTGTCTATTCAAATCCTTTGACCATTTTGTGTAAATTAGGTTACTTGGACTTTTTGTCTGTTTTGCTGTTGAGTTGTATGAGTTGTGTATTTTTAACACTATATCTTATATATTATCCTTATATACTCATCATATACCTCAGATATATGATGTAAAAATATTTTCCCTAGGATCACCACTGTGGGAGGGCTAAGCAGCCACTTACAGTGCCACCATCCAGTATGGGCAACAGTTCAAGTCCTTACTGTTCCATTTCCCATACAGTTTCCTGCTAACATGCCTGGGAAAGCAGCAGCAAATGGCTTGAGTGCTTGGCCTCTGTGTCCATACAGGAGACCTGGAGGAAGTCCCAGGCTCCCGCATCAGCACGGCACAGCCCCAGCTGTTATGGCCATGTGGGGAATAAACCAGCAAATGGAAGGTCTTGCCCTCAATCTCCTTTCTAACACTGCCTTTCCAATAAATAAATCCATCTTCAGGAAGAAGAAAATATTTTCCTATTCTGTAGGCTGCCTTTTCATTTTGTTTATGGTTTCCTTTGCTATGTGAAGACTGTTCAGCTTGCAGTACCTGTTCATTTTTACTCTGTTGCCTGTGGTTTTGGTGTTATATTCAAAACAAAGCAAAACAAAACACTACCAAGAATACTAAGTACCAGAACAGTGGGGAAAAAAAACCAGAGAATATCAAGGACCTATTTCCACATTTTTTATTGGAATCTTTATGGGTCCTAGTCTTTTTTTAAGGTTTATTTATTTTTATTACAAAGTCAGATATACAGAGAGGAGGAGAGACAGAGAAGATCTTCCATCCATTGATTCACTCAACAAGTGACCGCAATGGCCGGTGCTGCGCTGATCCATAGCCAGGAACCAGGAACTTACTCTAGGCCTCCCACACAGTGCAGGGTCCCAAGGCTTTGGGCTGTCCTCAACTGCTTTCCCAGGCCACAAGCAGGGAGCTGGACGGGAAGTGGGGCTGCTGGGACTAGAACCGGCACCCATATGGGATCCCGGCACATTCAAGGCGAGGACTTTAGCCACTCGGCCACCACACCAGGCCCTACCGGTCCTAATCTTACATTTATATTTTTAGTCCATTTTGAGTCTGTCTCCGCATATAGCGTAACATGTCCCCAATTTTATTTTTTAACATACATGTGAATATCATGTTCTCTCAACACCATCTCATAAAGAAACTTTTTCCCCCATTGTATATATCTTTTTAAGATTTATTCATTTTTACTGGAAAGTCAGATATACAGAGAGGAGGAGAGAAAGAGAGGAAGATTCCCTGTCCGATGATTCAGTTCCCAAGTGGCTGCAATGGCCAGAGCTGAGCCAGTCTGAAGCCAGGAGCCAGGAGCTCCTCTGGGTCTCCCACATGAGAGCAGGGTCCCAAGACTTTGGGCCATCCTTGGCTGTGCCCCCAGGCCACAAGCAGGGTGCTGGATGGGAGGTGGGCCCACTGGAACCACAGCCAGCACATACATGGGATCCCGACACGTCCAAGGTGAGGACGTCAGTCGCTAGGCTATTGTGCCGGACCCCTCATTGTATATTCTTAACACTTTTCAACCGTCAGTTGGATCATGCTGTATGTGTTTGTTTTTTTTTTTAAGATTTCTTTCTTTTACTTGAAGTCAAAATTACACAGAAGAGACTGAGATCACCCATCCACTAGTTTACTTCCCAAATGACTGCAACAGCCAGAGCTGGGCTGGTCTAAAGTTGGGGGCCAGGAGCTTCTTCCCAATCTCCCGCGTGGGTACAGAAACTCAAGCACTTGAGCCATCCTCCCCACCTTCTCAGGTCATTAGCAGGGAGCTGGATCAGAAACGGAGCAGGCAGGACTAGAACCGGCACCCACAGGGTCTGTGGGTGCCACAGGCGGAAGCTTAGCTTGCAACACCACCCTGGTGGCTGCTATATTTTGCTTTCTGAGGTGTCAGTCTGTTCCAGGGGTCTGATGCACCTCTGTTCCATCACCATAGCTTTCAAATACAGCCGGAAGCCAAGCAGCTTTGCCCTTCTCTGTCAAGACTGCTTTGGTTACTGGGGGATTTGAGGTCCTACACACATTGAAGGATTGATTTTTTTTTAACTCTGGGAAAACTGACAGACATTTTATCAAATGGGAATGCAGATATCTTTCTGATATACCATTTCCCTTGGATGGAAACTCAGAAGGGAGACTGTCATATTGTCCTATTTTTAATTTTTGGGAGGCATGGCCATCTTAACAACATTAACAATATTAACTCCTTATTCAACTTATTTCATTACTATCCCATGATTTTGGTATCCAGCTCTCTCCTCTCTTTGGATTTATTGCTACTTTTAATTCTTTGGGATTCGATTTTTAAAAGATATATTTATATTCATTGGAAAGGCAGATTTATAGAGAAGGTGAGACAGAGAGAAAGATCTTTCAGAAAGTTTGCTGGTTCATTCCACAAGTGGTCACGATGGCTAGAGCTGAGCTGATCTGAAGCCAAGAGCTCGGAACCTCTTTCTCTGGGTCTCCCACGCGGGTGCAAGGTCCCAAGGCTTTGGGCCGTCCTCAACTGCTTTCCCAGGCCACAAGCAGGGAGCTAGATGGGAAGTGGAGCAGCCAGTATACAAACCGGTGCCCATATGAGATCTCAGTGCACACAGGGAGAGAACTCAGCCACTAGGCTATTGCGCTGGGCCCTCACTTCTATTTTAATGGGATGGTTTTCTTGATTTTTCAGATGGTTCACTTTTAAATCATGTAGAAGCACAGGTTTTTGCACTTTGATTTTCCACCCTGAAACTTTACTGAGTTGATGTGATTAGTTCTCACAGAGTCAGGGGAGTCTGTTTCCCATATATTGATCATCTCACCCAAACAGTGGAAACTTCACTTCTTTCTTTTTGATTTGGAAGTTTTCCTTCCCTGCTTGCTTGCTCTGTCTGGGACTTCTACTACTGTTACAAAGGGGAGAGGACAACGCTGTCTTGCTCCTGATCTTAGAAGAACAGTTTTCGACTTCTCACCTCTGACTATGTTGTTAGCTGTGGACCCGATGCTATTAGTTTTCATTGTGTTGAAGTACAATCCATAATTACCTAATTTTTTGAGGGTTTACATCAGAAAGTTATTTTGAATCTTGTCAAATACTTTTTTATGTATTTATCTTTCTTTGTAAAGGCAGATTAAATTTATAGAGAGAAGGAGAAACAGAGAAAGATCTTCCACCTGCTGGCTTACTTCCCAAGTGGCTGCAATGGTTGGAGCTGAGCCAATCTAAAGCCAGGAGCCAGGAGCTCCTCCCAGGTCTCCCACATGGGTGCAGGGTCCCAAGGCCTTTGGCCATCCTCTACTGCTCTCCCAGACCACAGGCAGGGAACTAGAAGGAAAGCAGGGACAGCTGGGACATGAACCAGCCCATTACGGGACTCTGGGGCTTACAAGGCGAGGATCTATCCAGCTAAGCCATCATGCAAGGCACATCAAATTCCACTTTATATGTCTGTCAAATCAATGGTCAAGGATGACATATGACTACTACTTTAATAATCTGTGGATATTTTAAGATTTTATTATATATATAAGTGAAACGGGTAACTTTTTTTGATTGTTGTTCCTAACCCTTGCCTGAATTCCCACTGAACTCGTGTTTCCACCTGAGTTCCTTGTTTAGTGGACCATTGAGCCTTTGCTCACAATGTAAACTGAAAAGATGTTATCTGGAGAATGAAGAAAGGAAGGGAGCAAGGGAGAAAGAGAAGGGAAGCATTAGTAGATTGTTAAACACGAATCTACACTGTATCAACACCGCATTAACACGGTGGGGGAGGGATGTTCCAGAATTTCAGAAAGTATATTAAAACACAAAACCTCCACATCGTTTTTGTGGATATAATCACATCTTCACACATTCCTCAATAGATTGCAAAAGAAAATTGCTTTATTTACCACAGAGTGTCTTTACTGGAAAATATGTCAACAGGAAGTCACGAACCTGGTTTCTGGGAGAAATCTTCAGGAATTAAGGTGGCAGGACTCCCCGGCATCTCTGGTTCAGCGATCTCTGGGTGCGTGGCCTTCCTCTGCCTGGACGTGTCCTGCAGTGGTGTGAGAAGTTCAGCCAATCCAGACACATTCAAAACATCATAAAAAAACAAATCATCTAAGACACTGAAGAGGTGGAGTTATTGGATGCTTAAGCATTTAAAAATCGGTGTTTAAGTTTCAGTTGATCACTGTTAACCAGCAGTTCTCAAAGTATGATGATGCAACACCTTACAGCTTGATAGAAATGCAAATTCACCATCTTTTAAAAACTGTGATTTATTTTTAATTTATTTATTTGAAATTCAGAGTTACAGAGTGAGAGAGGCGAAGACAGAGAACTCTTATGTTTTCTGATTTATCCCCCAGCTGGCTGCCATGGCTGGAGCTGCACCGGTCTCAATCTGCGAGTCAAGAGCATCTTCCGTATCTCCCACATGGGTGCAGGGAACCAAGGACCTGGGTCCTGCTCTGTTGTTTTCCCAGGTACAACAGCAGAGAGCTGGATTTAAAGTGGAGCAGCTGGGATGTGAATCAGTGCCCATTTGAGATGCCAGTGCCAAATGGCATAGCCTGATATGCCACTCCACTGGTCCCAGCAATCCCTGTTTAACAAACCATCCTGCTCATTCTGACGGTTGCTGAAGTTTGAGAACCTGTGTTCTAAACCGGGGCTCAGTCCAACCCACTGCTGACTCTTGTAAGTAAAGTTTTATTGAAACACAGAGCACATTTTCACATTATGATTGCTTTGGGGTTACAAAGGCAGAGATGATGTGTTGCCAAAGAAGCTGCAAAGTTTGCAGAGCCTAAATTGTTTTGTTTTGTTTTGTTTTGTTTTACCATTTTCTCTGTCTCTTCTCTTTCTGCTGCTTTGCTTTCAAGTGAAACAAATGGGTGTCAGCAGGTGAAGTTGCCTTTTGGCCTGCACCCTGCATCACAGAGCTGGCAAGCCCCCCCAGGCCCTCCACTTCCCCTTCCCGCTGTGCCAGCACAGCAGGCAGAGGATGCTGGCTCAAGTGCTTGGTTCCCTGCCACCCAGACAGAGGTCCTGGATAGAGTTCCAGGCTCTGGCCTCAGCCTGGCCCAGCCCTGGCTGCAGGCATGTGGGACATGAAGTAGAAGTGCCTCTTTCTACCTGTTTCCCTGTACACCCGTCACCACCACTGCCAGCTCTGCCTCTGGAGTTCAATGGAAGCATATTAAGACTTATCCTATGTAGCAGGACAGAAACATTTCCCCTAATCTTTGCTCCAAGTCAATCATACTTTGACCAGCAGTATTTATGGAAAATCATCAATTCATAGGAAATGCTAAGTTGTCCTTGCCATTGCTGCTGGAGTGATTTCCAAACCATTAGACCACTGGTTTGTTTTTCTCATATTCCTGGAAGCCTTAGAAAGAAATAGGCTCATCCTGCACCAGCCTCATCATACCTGGACTGTTGCTGATGATATGTTGGAGCTTCTAATTGATCGAGGTGACGCTCTGCTGGCTCTGCCTACAAACCTGAGAGGGCCTCCCTAAGAGGCCGTTGAACTTGAACTGGACAAGTGGGATGATGGACTCTGTATGGTGTAAACTTTTAATTAGGGAACCTCAACGGAACTTGAGCTGTGGCTATGCATCAAGGTGAAGGAATTCATGATGGGGGAAGGGTTTGGGGTGAAGGGGGAAATCCCAGTACCTATGAAATTGTGTCATGTAATGCAATGTAATTAATGAATAAATGAATATTAAAAAATTAAAAAAAAAAAAAGAAATAGGCTCATCATAGCCATAACATGCAGAAGCAGGACAAAGTGGTACAAAGTGGATTTATTTACCTGATCTTTCTCATTGTCGCTAGCACTGCTGAGAAAAAAAAGTGGCAGAACTGGAAGAAAAAGAAGCCAATTATACCATGGCTACATTTCCTGAAGAGACAGAAACTCAGCTCCCAGATATGCAGGGCCATGCCAGGAATGACGGCAACCTCCCACCTGCCACCTACAGACCCCTTCACTGTTCACTTCTTTCCTCACTACCCAGGCTTTGTCTCTGAGCACCACCAGCACACCCTCACTGTGTCCTCCTGGTGTCACGGGCTTGCTGCCCCATCCTCTCTGCCCTTCAAATCCCACTTTGCTTCAGTCCCACTCCCCCATCCTCGGAGCCTTGCCACATGTCCCGCCCTGAACCTACTGCAAACAGCTGTAACTCATAGTGAACAGTGCTTGGTCCATTCTCAGCTCTCTGTCTGAGAACTGTTCATTCCACATCTGCTCAATGTCCGTGAGACACAGAGACGGGGAAGGAGGGTGCACTGGTCGCCCAGTTCTCGGGCATCCTTTTAATTTAGCACACTGAGAAGTGAATCCCTGCTGGTTGATTTCAGAGATGCCTCAGAAGCCAAACGCCAAACTTACCGCTGCCACATTTTCGGACTTTCGTCTTTCTTCTTCTACTACGATATGGTATTAGCATTTTCTTCTTCTGGTCACCAGTCCAAGACTGCTCACTGGCACTGCTACTGGAAGCCTCATTGCTCTCAGAAAAGAGATGTTTCCTGTAATTAACCTATTACAAACACAAATGAAATGATCAATGAAACCATCGAAGAGGTGTCGGCACCATTTATGTATGAGCAATCTATTACTACAAAGTTACACAGAAGAGAAGTGACTATTAAAGACTGGGCTCTTATACAAAAGTGATTCAGAAGTAATGGCAAGGAGAAAAATAATTTCTCATGAGTCAGTTATCAACCAAGATGCGGTCTCAAGGATGATCAAATTCTACTTAGGCATTTGCAACTAAGATGTAAGAGTTGCCAACTTTAAAATACTAAAAATTTTATTTATTTATTTATTTGAATGGCAGAGTTATAGAGAGACAGAGGGAGAGACAGGAATCTTCCATGGGCTAGTTCACTTTCCAGTGGCTGCAATAGTCAGAGCTGGACCAGGCAGAAGCTGGGAACTGAGTCTAAGCACTTGAGTGTTCTCTGTTGCTTTCCCACACAGCCCAGCAGGCAGCAGGACTGGAAGTGAAGCATTCAGGGTCCAATGTGGGATGCTGGTGCTGCAGGCAGCAGCCTACATTTTTATGCCTCAACACTAACCCTTAGGCGTTTCCTGAGCAGAAGGATCTGCTTAAAGAATTGAAAAGAAGGGCCCAGCGTGATAGCCTAGTGGCTCAATCCTTGCCCTGCATCTACCATGATCACATATAGGTGCCAGTTCATGTCCCAGCTGCTCCACTTCCCATCCAGCTCCTGCCTGTTGTCTGGGAAGCAGCAGAGGATGACCCAAAGCCTTAGGACCCGGCACCCATATGGGAGACCCGGCGGAGGCTCCTGGCTCCTATCTTCAGATAGGCTCAGCTCCAGCTTTTGTGGCTACTTGGGGAGTGAACCAGTGCACAGCCGATCTTTCTCTCTGTTTCTCCTCTTTGTATACCTGCCTTTCCAATTAAAATAAAATCAAATAAGTTTTTTAAAAAAATGATTGAAGAGTAGAGATTTGATCTAGTGGTTAAGACAACAGTTGACATGCCCACATGCCCCATCAGATTCCAGCTCTAGCCTGGCAGGCAGTGGTGAGGACTGAAGTAGTGTGTCTCTGTCCCCAAGACACAGCCTGGGATTGAATTCTTGGCTCCTGACTTTAAGCACAGCTTTTCATGGTCATTTGATGGGCTGGAACAGCAGATTGAGGCTGCCCAACTTCCTTTCCGCAACAGTGTCTGAGTAATGAATTTCTCTTCAAGCCCCCTCTTGTGATCCTGGTGTGTAGCCAAATTTATGAACTGTTGTTCTAAATATGCATGCTTTTGCAAACAACTTTCAGCATTTTTTGATAGAGGAACAAAGAAATTGGGAAAGTCTTATTGCATGATTTTTTTTCTTTCCTGAAAGATGTATTTGAAAAGCAGAATGACAGAGACGTCACACTGTGTCGTGTCCCATTGTCCTGTCCAGCAGGACAGTCAATGGGGTCGCAGTCACCTAGGAGAGAATGAAGGGACAAGAGACACAAAGAATGGACAGCAAGACAGTAGGTCTGATCAAGCTGTCAGTTTATTGAGTTCAACTGAGGGTTTTTATATTCTTCAGTAACTAAGGCTCAGGGAAAGAGAAGCTGGGACGCAAGCCATGGTCTCAAGACCGATTGTTCTTGAGCAGTCACCATATCAACAATAGTAACCAACATATCGACAATAGCATAGGTAATCAGTAACAAGATGTTGGTAAGTACAGCATCAATCACATTCTGAAACAGTTGCTAGGAACAATTGAAGCTAAGCGTGTGATTAGTTTCATAACTTCTTTCCCAAGCATCTAGCCAGCCGGGGGTTTTCCACTGTCCCATAGGTCTATATTCAAAATGGCTTCAGTGTTGCTATAGTGCATGGCTCCTGACATCTCCCCCTTTTTTCTATATATCAGTGAAAGCGGCGAAAAGAGAAAGGTTTGTGAAGCAAGATAAGCGCTGCCTGTCTTAGGTTCATTCTGAGGGACCCTCAGCTCTTACCTGTCTCTGGGCAGCCCTGCCAGTCATCCAGGGCTCCCTGTCTTAGGTTGGCGGGGTATCAGAAAGGTGCCCGTCATTGGCTAAACACTTATCCGGCAAAGGCTGTGCCCCATTATATTAGACAAGCCTCTTTGAAGACTGGAGCCGCATGGCATGATGTGGGGGGTTATCACTTGGAGAGTCCCGTCAGATCTTATCTGTCTCTGATCACCTAATTAACACATCATGCTCAGCCAAACTTGAGTGCTAGGATTTTTCACAGCAAGTGCCATCATGGCTTGTCCAATGACAACTTGCTCCCAGGTCTGCTGTTTGCACATGCAGTACAGGAAGAGCATGGCGACTACTAGCACAGCAACCATCAGGGTTTCTAAGGCCATAATCCTGCTCCATTCCTTGAACATGCAGGCTGCCAGTTTAATGCCATTTAGAATAACTTCTCCTGACATGGGTGGAACTCAGTTCTCATTTACTTTAATTATACTGGTGGCTAGCTGGTGAAATTTAGGAAGGTGCTAGAGCATTGTCCCTGGAGATATTGATTGATTTTTATCACTCTGGCCAAAACATTGTGGACTTTTACTGGGGTGACACATATATGATGGTGTATTGGGGAGTAGCTGGCTGGTGAGATTCAAAAGGACATACTTAACAATGTATAAGTATTGTTGAAACTACTAACATTCAAGAATCTCATAACACTAACATTGTTACATGTACACAAGACAGTTTTACCAGGAACCGGAGACCCTAACTGCCCATTATCCCATCTAGCTCCTACATTTCCAAACAGAGAAATGGACCCCAGCTGCTTTTAGGGAAAAGGGATGCCGTCATCTGTTCTTAACTACTTCCTGCTGAGAGGGGGGCGCCGTTGGGTAACAGCAGCTATAGGGGATCCATCTAGTGGTTCCTGATAGAAGGCAGAAGTCATCAGATGTTCAATGTACATTCTGGCACTTGAAAGGTTTCTCTTTCTTGAAGTCTAAATAACAAGACATAACATAGTTAACTTTCCCAGCCTAGCAGGTTGTGAGTTCAGTTAGCAGTTTGAATACTTGAGCTTCAGAACTTAGATGTAAAAGAATTGTTAGGTTTCAATCTTTGTCAGAATAAAATTTAATTTAAGACTGTGGACTAGATTTACATCTGTCCAAATTAACTCCTTGAAGTCTCAAATTTTGGAACATATTCAATGAGCTCAATGGAACACATGAAATTTCTTTTGAGCTGCATAAAATTGCTAACCTAGATCAATCAGAAGGCACAGTAACAATGTAAGGATTAGCATACAGCATCAGGATATAAGTCCATCACAGGACAGGTAAATGCAAAGCTGACTTATTAGAGCAAAAGAGTTAAATATTCAGACCTAACCAAAACTGAGATGATAAATCTTTATACTAAAACACAGCAAGATGTACTATTACTTTTACTATAACTCTAAATATATGGTCCTGCATGGGAAGTCAGTGTACACAGTGACTCTAGTGGATTTAACAAATTGGCACTCTTATATGTGACGTCAGTGATCACCTGAGGCTCCAGACACGCAATGTTTAGGCTGTGGAAGCCTCTTGAATCAACAACAACCCCATCAGACCTGGCAACACACAAAGTGGAAGTTCTCTCCTCCATTGAGAGAAGAGCACAACCATCCTCGGTGGTTGCTTCTTTGCACTGGGGCATAGACCACTGAGCTCCTTCACAGAGGGACACTCTTAGCTCAGTGTCCTGGCATTCCACACCTGATATGCTTGCTCTCTTGCTGGCTCTCCTGTCAGATCAGAATACCTTTTGGGCTGATTCTGAGGCCACTGAGTGCTTCTTAAAATTGTCAGTCTATGAGTCTGCTGTAAGAGCTGTTTCCCATGTTGGAGCATTTTAACATTCTCTATCATCTGAGTTATCATTAAACACTTGCATACATATACCCATATATTTTCCATCTAGCTTATGAGGATTTTGGGCTCCCATGGCCAATCTTGAAACTGTACGCTAGCAGTAAGTCCATTTAAAATCGTGTAGAACTATTGAGCTGAACAGATCTTGTAGGTCCTAAGAAAACAGTAACAGACATGACTCTCTAAGAGCCTAATTATGCATCTATACATAATTTTTAAAAAGGATTTAGCTTAGCAATTTTCATTCATAAACATGTACATGCATATCAGATAACACACATAAAACAAAACAGCTTTTGTAACAGATAGTTGAGAATTCTGTTAAGTATGTTCAAGTTACCAATTGTTTAGAATTACATTTTGCTCTTAGTAATCTGAATAAACCAAAACTATAGTTTACAGTTAAACTTTAGCTTTAATGAATATAATAGGCTTGCTGGAATCCTAGAAAATAAAGTATCTATGTTTAGCGCCATGATACTACCTGTAGGATGTTACACACTCTTGTACTTTTTAGACTTAGCCGTCCTGGCTCCCCACTGGCAAGGTTTCCCAATGTCTTTTCTGCAATTGCCCCCTCCCCCACCATTTTTAATAGATCTAATTAATTATCTGTTCTATAATTAATTTCACTAACCGAAAGATGCAACCTTTGAAACACATTCTTCTGACTTTGAGACTACTAGGGGTCTATTTAGAAATTCCAGAACCATAAGAGTTAAACCTATTTAATATGCCAAGAGTTCTTAAAGTATCTGACCAAAGATTCCTCATTATAATATCCATTCATTTAGTCAGACTGATTCAAACAGCAACACATCAAAAAAAATTTTTTTATCACTTATAAATGATCACCCAAACATTTTAAAGTAAGTACATACCAGAAAATACCCTTAAACACAGTTCTTTTAAATCATGAGAATTTAACAAAGACAATATACAGAACACAAGGGATTATCTAACTGAAAGGCAAAATGTGTATTTCCTTAGTCAGTCACCAAAAGGGAGATATAACCTTAAACATGGGAATTAGTGCATAAAATCATCTCTTAACTGTTTAAGAACTGTAACAAACTCAAAGGTTGGAACAAGAATAGAGCTTACTGAAGCTGGATAGACAATTGACAAAGCTACCCATTAAACAGAGACTACCTAAAGTTCAATGTTTCATTTTTTTTTCAATGCTTCAATTTCTTAACAGCTTTCAAAATTGGAGATATTTTTATTTTTAGGTATTTACTAGCATTGTTATGTATGCACACTTCAAAAACTTTTTTTTTTTTAGTACAGATATCAATTTTAACGTCAGCATGTATTAGGTATTAATGTTAAAGACTTACACAATGCTGTAATAGTATCTTTAAAATTATAGCCAATTATATATAAAGCTTACAAGATTCATTCCTCAACTTTTCTTAAGACATTTTCTTAATAAAAGGATACCAACTTTTAAGTACAATGGCTTTAAGCAATTTTCAATCATTTCTCTTAATTCATGGAAACACATTTTAGCACAAATCCTCCTCAAAACTGGGAAAGAGAAGTTTTTTCAGTCTTCTTCTAGCTGATTTGGAAATTTTTCCCTTTTAAAATGAAGGCAGGTAAGAATCACCACAACAGGGACAAAGTCAAAGTCCCAAATTCTTCAAAGGGCAGACTCCAAGCATGTCCCTTCCTTGTTTTATGGCTGACAGGCCTGGAGCTTCCCCTAAACTTCTGTTTTATTGAAGTCAAGAGAGCTGAAAAAACTTAAATTTAGCTGTTGTCTTGAGAGACTACCTTGGAATTTACTGAAGTTAGTTAACAGGTTTGGTTATCAATAAAATGAAAATTACTTTAAAGAAGACGTTAAAACACTGTTTTTCACAAAGAATCAGACTTCAACTCCATTGTTTTAAAGGCAAACATTCAGAAAATATACACATTATGACCCATTTTACTATACATCTTTAAAGAATTCGTTGTTCTCCTGCAAGGCAAAATCTCACATATTTCCTTGTAAATAAGAACACAGTAATTTACAATCTGGATCAATTTCATGAGTAGGAAACATTTTAACCAATGAACATAAATGCTCTTCTATTTTAATAGCATATACAATGCAATAAATTTAGCATAATTTTGTAATATTGTGAAATTATAATCCAAATTATTTTAAATGACAAGTACATTATTTAAATTCTGTCTCAGCCTTTGAGAGTTCCAGGGATCCTACTGGAACCCCCAAAGTCATGAGACTTGGTTTAAAACTCTGAAGAATTTAGAGGTCTAAATGAGTTAAACAAAAGTACCTTTAGCATTTAACTGAACATGTTGAATACTGTATGTTAGACTTAATCAATGCCAGGACAACACTATAAGCTGAAGACCAAACAGCAAGAAAATTACACCCGAATTTTTTTCCAGTGGAGGTGGGGAGTCCGGTCTGGTCAGGTCCTGTTAAATTTGTTAGACCTCTCTAAAATTATTTACCAGGAGAGAGAAAAAGGGTTAGTCATGGTCCGTCCCATCTCGTCTGTCAGTCACACATGCACCCAATTCAGAACAAGAACAACAACTTAACAATTCAAGACAAAGACACAACTGGAGAAAGAATATTCAAACAAAATTTAGTTTTGTCCGGACAAAAATAATAGAACACCAAGAATATTGACAAAACAAACATAAGCACAAAAACACCAAACATGTCGAAACAGAGACATATAACTCTCAAACCTGTTGCAACTTCCAGACTCTTCTTCAAAATACTTTAACCTGGAGAGATTTTTGTAAAACAAGCACACATAGGTTCATCTCATGCTTTAAGTTAATTTAACAGTGGATTTGGAGCACTCTTTATCAGATTACTTTTGTTACGTCAAGTTACAGAACATATTCTTTTTTTTTCTTTTCTTCTTTTTTTTTTCTTTTTTTTTCCTTTCTTTTTTTTTTTTTTTTTTAATAAACCTTAAATGGCTTATCTTACCCTGCCTCTCTCAGCCAAGGGGTTGGGTAAAGAAATGGGAGATGCATGCCTGAAAAGGACTCAATAAGGGCAAAGGTAAAAGGTGTCTGAGTGCCATAATCTTTCACTGCTTGCTTAATATTTTTTAGATCTTTAAACTGCAGAGGTTGATGTTCGTGGCGTGGTGTCCACCACCTCGTGCAGGGGTCTAAATAACAGGGCAGCATATTACGCCCCTCTTGGGGAGATTTGAAGTCTCACTCTTATGGAGTTCTATTACAGGCTCCTCTTCTAGTAATGAGGCAGGGGCTGAAGGAGCTGCTGCTTCTGAAGCATAAGGTGGAGGTGGGTGAGAGGTGTCATGATTGACTATTAGTCTGAGAGCGTATAGTTTCTGGGGCAGATTGATCAAGGGGCTTGGCACTGGACTCTGCCTCAATATCTATAATGACAGAAGATGGTCGAGAACCGGGGGAAGGTGAGGGGATAGGTGTGGACAGCCGAGAGTGACTCTTTTTAAGAGATCGTTCTCCCTCAAAAGCCAGATTCTGTAAATCTGGATGTTGAGACTTAATCTTTAAAATATCATAAATCAAAGTCCAATAATTAAAAGCAGTAACAGGAATTTTCTCAGATCCAAAAACCTCATAATAATCTTTAAAACAATCACCTACTCTACACCAAGTTTTCTCATCAATAGAACCGTCCTGGGGATGCCAGGAACAAATCAGACCAACAAAATCCAAAAAGGTTTTGAGGTCTTTCTTTTTCACCCTAATTCCTCGTGTCTTGAATGAATCTATAAGACCTTGCAAGAATAGGTCATGTTATGATAATGCTTGTCCCATCTTACCTTGGCTCCGTAAGATTTGCGCCGTGAATATTTCCCACGAGCTCGACTTCCGGCGGGTCAACCGTGAAACTGCTCAACCGGTGTTCCTTTTCGACACCACGAGAGGCCTCTCCATGAATGATGGCACGGCGTTCTCTCTGTCGGTGGTCTGCACACATCCACGTTGGGCGCCAATTTGTCCTGTCCAGCAGGACAGTCAACGGGGTCGCAGTCACCTAGGAGAGAATGAAGGGACAAGAGACACAAAGAATGGACAGCAAGACAGTAGGTCTGATCAAGCTGTCAGTTTATTGAGTTCAACTGAGGGTTTTTATATTCTTCAGTAACTAAGGCTCAGGGAAAGAGAAGCTGGGACGCAAGCCATGGTCTCAAGACCGATTGTTCTTGAGCAGTCACCATATCAACAATAGTAACCAACATATCGACAATAGCATAGGTAATCAGTAACAAGATGTTGGTAAGTACAGCATCAATCACATTCTGAAACAGTTGCTAGGAACAATTGAAGCTAAGCGTGTGATTAGTTTCATAACTTCTTTCCCAAGCATCTAGCCAGCCGGGGGTTTTCCACTGTCCCATAGGTCTATATTCAAAATGGCTTCAGTGTTGCTATAGTGCATGGCTCCTGACATCCCATCATGAGAACGACATCAGAATAGTAAGGTATTCCGAGAGAAAGATACCACATTCACAAAACTTTCATCACTTGATGTTACTGCCAGCTGTTGCTGTTCGCCTCTCATCATGTCTACTGTGTAAGTTCCACTTGAATGTGGCTATCATGATCAGGAGAAAACAGCATTTAGGGGTTTTGTAGAATCTCTGGATTCAGGCTTCCATTTCTCATGAGAAAGAAGGGACCACTATGCCTGCCCATCAGCTGTCATCCAAGGTGAGCGAATTCTTGATGGCGTAAGAACTTGCTCTAGTCACATAAGACTGAATAAAGGACTTTTTCCATTTTCCACGACCTATCTGCCATCAAATGAGAACATGAAATGATAATTCCTTCTAAGACTATCAATGGGGCTGGCTGACCCACCTGTCCATCTAACTGGACAGACCTGAGTATGGTAGACTGACCCTTTAATAGTTTGCCAATCATTAAGCCCATTTCATGCAATGAATAGATCAAGTAATAGCATGCAGGGATTATTTTCACTTTATTTGGAGGCTTACTGCTACTTGTAATGAGTAATGTTCATTTCCAGTTAAAAATGAAATAAAATATTTATTTTTAAAATGCTTGAATAAATTTAAGATAATTTTCATTAAGAAAAAGGCATAGATAACAAAGAGAGCCACAGCACACTGACAGTGATGGGCAAGCAACTGAAGTGTAGGGCACATTGCCTTAAAAGGATAAAAGTTACTACATTACTAGCATCCTTCTCCTTGTTTGTTTTCTGTCACTGTTGAAAGCAGAATCGCGCCTGAAGTAAAATGTGCCTGGTGAATGGGACAGGTACAACCAGCACCCTCTACCTTCCCCTCTCTCACTGCCCCCAACTTCTGTTTCCCTCCTGTGTCCTTTGCCCAGTCACAAACCTGGTGCCCGGTAGTGTCCCATTCTACAAACTTGCTATCATGCAGTCTATGGCTGCAGATTCTCTGGCAGGTAAGAACAGAGAATAGAAACCACACATCCTGTGAGTCCCTTGTCTGTCAGGTTCAGAGGGAAGAGAAGGGTGGGTGGAGCAATGGGAAACCAGGCAGCTGTGGCAAATACACCACCATTTCTAGGTGGCCACTGACCTAACTTATGTCTGCCTTTTTTAGCATTTCATACAATAGAATCATTATATGTACTCTTGTGGCCCAGCTTCTTTTACTAAGCATAATTACTCTGAGATGAATTAAAGATACATATATCCAAATTCATTACTTTTTGCCTCAAAAATTTATTTATTTGAAAGGTGGAATTAGAGAGAGAGAGCAAAGACAGAAGAGAGAGGGAAGAAGGGGAGAGAGAGGGGGACAGGCAATGGGGGGGAGACAAGGAAAGCTGGGCAGAGAAGGGAAGGGAAGAGGGAGAGGGTGAGAGATGGAGAGAGAGGATATGAACTGATGTTCATCCACTACTTCACAGGCCAGCTAGCTGCAACAGGCAGACTAGACCCGACCACAGGCAGAAGTCAGGAGCTTCATCAGGGTCTCCCATATGAAGCAGGGACCCAAACACATGGGCCATCCTGTACCTACTCTCCCAAGGCCACCAGCAGGGATCTGGATCGGTGGAGCAGCCAGGACTAACATGTGTCATGTTGGATGCTGGCATCATCACAGGTGGCACCATGCCCAGCTATGCCTCAATGGTGGGCCCATTCCTTTCCATTGCTATGTGGCATTCCAATGTGTGGATATGTCAGAGTGCGTCCGTATGTCATCTATTGATGTACATTTAGGTTTGTTCCAGTTCGGAGCTATTACAAATAAAGTTGCGATAAACATTCATGCCTTTGTAAGGACACACTGATATTTCTCTTGGGAAAACACCTAGGATGAGAACAGCTCAACGAGTCAAAGGGTTGCTAAAAATCTAACATTTTAAGAAACTGCTAGAAGTATCTAAACTGCTCTACATTTTTACCAGTGCTTGGCACAATCTAATTTCAGCCAGTCTAGTAGGTGTGTAGTGCCTCTCATTACAGTTTTAACCTAGATTTCCTCAGTAAATAATGATATCAGTAAAGTTGCAATATACTTATCTGGGTTGTCCTCCACTGCTTTCCCAGGCCACAAGTAGGGAGCTGCATGGGAAGCTGGGCTGCCGGGATTAGAACCAGCACCCTTATGGGATCCCGGAGCGTGCAAGGTGAGGACTTTAACCATTACGCTATTGCGTTGGGCCCACCTTCAATGATTTGAATCAGGGGTTATATTTTTGAATCTATTGGTCAATTTCGAAGGTCCTGGAATCTTCCTCCTGAGTCTTCCATGGCAAGAGCTCATCTATCTCTGTTTATACTTTTTTATTAAAGATTTATTCATTTTATTACAGCCAGATATACACAGAGGAGGAGAGACAGAGAGGAAGATCTTCCATCCGATGATTCACTCCCCAAGTGAGCCGCAACGGGTTTGCTGTAATCCTTAAATTCTTTTATAAACATTCTGAGGTATTATTAAGTCAATTTAATGTGTGCCTGATTTATGAAAATACATGAAACCACAACAGTGTTAAAAAAGACTAAAACAAAAATACTGTACAACTCCAGGAAATGATTCAAATACAGATGTAAATAAATTTTTTAAAGACTTTATTTCTATTTCTTTGAACAATTTTCCATCTGCTGGTTAAATGACTACCATGTTCAGGGCGAAAGCAAGCAGAAGCCAAGCCAAGAGCCTAGAACTCCTTCTGAGCCTTCTACACGGACGGCAAGGGCCACACACTCAGGCTACCTCCCGCTGCTTTCCCACACACATCCACAGGGAGCTGGACAGAACCAGGACAGCCAGAACGCACACCGGCACTGCCACAAAAGGACAGTGTTGCAGGGTTAGGGTTACTCAGTGGCTTGATGCTGCACCACAACGCCAGCCCCCTCAGTTACTTTCTCCAAACAAGAAACATGTCAAGATGGACAAGTTTACCAAATGAGGCTATCGCCAAATGTAATTTTTCCACCAAAGCACAACCTTGTAGGTTTCTGCCATGTTTTTCTGTCTGCTGATTAGGAAGAATAATGAAGCAACTGCTGCAATTGTTTTACATTTTTTAGTCGTTCTCATATACCACTACTAAATCAGTTCTTAAACACAGTTTTGTCTTACTAAAGTCATTTTGTCTGAAATAAGACCTTTGGCATTCTTCCTCTGCTTGATCCAGTCTGTTGTTCAGGCTTTCATTACTTTATTGAGATCTCTATGTCCCAGATTTTAGTCTGGTTCCTTTTCAAACATCTTTTTGTGAAATCTCATTCGTACCCTGCATTGTCCGCCTCATTTCAGTAAACTCTCTGTACCTCTTGAACCTCTGACTATCCCTATAGTCACTCCCCTGAAAGTTTTGAATCAAATATTTATTCCCTCAACCTCCTTTTCTTTGGCGTCTGACACTACTAGAACATTACCATGCACCAGCGGACGCATCATTCTCTCCTTCACCCCTCTGTTGATACTTGCATATCTGATGAATCCAGTGTCTCTTTGGCTTTTTTCATATTTTTTAAATGATTATTTTATGATGCAGTTCCACAGACTCTGAAATTTCATGTTGTCTCTCCTTAAAGCCCTTTGACCCTACTGATTTCCCTTATATTATTACAATAGTACAGTCCTTCATAAACAGTCATAAGTCCATCATTCCACCATTTAAGCATATCCCGACATTGTAGGTATGGGCAATGACAAAGAGTCCAGCATCCTATTGCATATATATATGCATATATATCAGTTTCATATATACATATATAACACAATTTCAATGGAAGTCCATCTTTGGTTTGGAAGTAGAGATGCACACTGCATTGTTTCTTCACATCTACGTATCATAATCTCCATTACACAGTTACTGTACATCCCCTTAAATGCAATGCCACAAAACAAAATCAACAGGAAGAAAAACAGAAAATTTACAACATGGAGTTAAATAACGTGATACTGAATGTCCAATGTGTCACTGAAGAAACAAAAATCAAAAACCTTTGAAGCAAATAATGCTACTGTATGCCCTATGTGTCACTGAGAAAATTACTAAGGAAAAAAAATTGAAGAAATGAAAACAAAAAAATCAAAACCCATGAGATGTAGCGAAAACAGTACTAAGATACGTATAACATCAGGTGCTTACAAAAAAACAGAAGCATCTCAAATAAATGATCTACTAATGCATCTCAAGGACTTAATGAGAAAAAGTGAAAAGCATGAAATGATAATCACAGCAAAAATAACGGAATTAAAACTAAAAAACTACAAATAGCAACAAGAAAGACCCACTTTCTAAGAAGATGAGCAAAACAAATTCTAAGCCAGACTAGCAAAGAAAAGTAAGAGAGAAAAACCAAGTCAAATTAGAGTTGAAAATAAAAACATGCTAAGAAACAA
This sequence comes from Ochotona princeps, assembly GCF_030435755.1. NCBI lineage: Eukaryota > Metazoa > Chordata > Mammalia > Lagomorpha > Ochotonidae > Ochotona > Ochotona princeps. Next base: position 151,996,328 of record NC_080833.1, on the reverse strand, counting down.
GTAAGGTGATCTCTTCCTGCTGAAAACACAATCTCTGATCACTATGTGGTGTCCTTGCTCATCTCTTTGGTTATTTTTTCACGTCAAAGTTTATCTTATCTAACATAAGGATGCCTACAGCAGGGCCTGGCATGGTAGTCTAGTGTCTAATGTCCTCACCTTGCACATACTGGGATCCCATAATGGCACTGGTTCACATCCAGGCAGCCCCACTTCCCATCAAGCTCCCTGCTTGTGGCCTGAGGAAGTAGTTGAGGACGGCCCAAAGCCTGGGGAGCCTGTACCCTATTGGGAGACCTGGAAGAAGCTCCTGGTTCCTTGCTTCAGATTGGTTCAGCTCTGACCATTGTGGCCACTTGGAGAGTGAATCAGCAGATGGAAGATCTGTCTGTCTCTCCTTCTCTCTGTAAATATGCCTTTCCAGTGAAAATAAATCTTTAAAAAAATGAAGAAAAATTGCTACATCAACTCTTTTTTCCATTACCTGGAATATCTTTTTCTTTCACTTTGTTTCTGCCTTTTTTAGTGAGATGTTTCTCCTGTAGGGAACAAATAGATGGATTTTGTTTTTTTTAATCCAGTCTACTAATCTATGACATTTGATTGTTGGGTTTAAGCCATTTACATGCAGAGTTAATATGAATGGGTGGTAACTCAATCCTGTCATTTCAGCAACGGTTGTTCATTATTTGATTTACTCTTCTGTTGTTATTTTACTGGGATGTTCTTCACATTTGCCTTTGGTTTTGGTAGGTGTTATTCCTTTTCTCTATAAAGAGAACATCTTTAAGCATCATTTGTAGGGCAGGTCTGAAAGAGGCAAATTCTTTGAGCTTTTCTTTACTGTGGAAGAATTTAACTTGATTTCAAAGACAAAGGAAAACTTTGCTGGATAAGTTATTCTGGGTTGATAATTTATCCCCTTTAAAATCTGTAATATGTCACTTCACTCTCTTCTGGCCTGTAGAGTTTGAGAGGTCAGCAGGAAATCTGATTGGGGATCCTTTTAATGTTACTATCTTTTTCACATGCATATTTAAGTATCTTTTCCCTGTGTTCAACTGAAGAAAGCTTGATTATCATGTGTCATGGCAAAGATTGCTTTTTGTCAACCCCCTGGGAATTCTGTTCTTCTTCTGAATGTTGTTTCCCAATTTTTTCTCCAAATTAGGGAATTTTTCCCTTATTTTATTGAATATATTTTTTAATGCAGCCTCTCTTTCTGTGCCTTCTGGAACTCCCATATGTCTTATATTCGGTCATTTAATAGTGCCACCTAATTCTTGAATACTTTCCTTAGCTTGACTCAGCTCCTCTTCCAGCTTTTCAAGTATTTCCCCATTTTGGAGGAAACGTCTTCCAAATCTGAGATTCTTTCTTCTGCCTTGTTCATTCTATCACTGAGGCTTTCCACTGAATTTCTAACTTGCTCCATCGTGTTCATTTCAAATAATTCGGCTTGACTTTGTCTCAGTATTGCTATTTCCTGTGTGACCTATAGTTCTTAAATTCATTCAACTCCTGTATGTGCTTCTCATTAAGAAGCTTCATAACAAGTTTTTAAAATTCTTTATCCCCCATTTTCTTGATGTATTCCTCAGTTAACTCTGAGATCAACAAAGGCTTTTGCTCCTTTGCAGGGGAAGCAGCAGTAATATTCACTGTGTCTGTCTCCTCTTTTGCTCTTGGTCATTGCTATTCTGGATGGAAGATTCCTCTCCTTAGGGCCCGTTACTAAACTGTGTAGCCCACTGAACTACAGATGGAGTTTACTAATTGAGTTTGGTATTTGGTTCTTTGTTTGCAGTCACTTGTGCCACTCTCTACAGCAAGTATCGGTCCTGGACTCTTGTTTTAGGCTTTTACCATGGTCTTCATGGCCCCAACTCCTGGCTCACCACTTTCAACCCCATGTGATCCTGTGCTGTGGCTGCACCATTTGCCATATCCTGTATAATCTTTCTCCCACTCCTGGCTCAAGCAATGCCTGGCATTAGGGAGACACCAGCTGTCCTACATCACTGGATGCTAGTCTTGCTGGAAGCTGTTGGCCTGAGGGCCACCTGGACCTATTTTGGTTGGAACCTGTAAGATGCAAAGTTGGTGCAATTTTCTCTGTGATACCAGCGCAATGCACTGAGCCAGAAGTGAGTTCTTTCCCGGCTGTGTGCCTGTGCAGCTCACTACAGTTCCTTCTGCCCCACAACCTTTACCTTAGTACACAAAATGGCGCCTGATGAGAGTTCTGGGCCTCCTGGCTATTGGGCCTGAAGGCCACCTTGACTTATCTTGAGTAGAACCTGTAGGATGCCAAGTTGGTACCATTTCCCTGAGGGACCAGTGCAACGTGTTGAGTGCAGAGTGAATTCCCTCCTGGCTCAGCAACTGCACAGCTGTTGTTCCTCCACCCCAAAGCCTTTTCCTCAGAACACAAAATCACACTCCATGTGGCTCTGGTACGTGTCTGAGCCATGAAAGCGACCCTGTTCCTGTACCTTCTTGCCTGGGCTCTGTCACTCTGCTTCTGCTTGTGGTCGGATCAAGCAAATCAGAAGGATGGGTAGTTCTATGCCTGAGTTCTCCTCTTGAGTTCCTGGTGAACTTGCCTTCCAACTGGCCGCCAGTGGAGCTTCAATCACTGGTGCCAACCACTGCTCCATCGTCTCTGCTGCTTCCCCATGTCCATGGATCTCCAGGTGTCTCTCTGCCATTGGCCTGTCCTCTCCTATTACCCGGGATTGTGGCCTATCTTCTTTACCCTGGCTACTGATTCTCCATCTGTTTAAACATGTCCTTACCCTATTCTGCCATCTTGCCTGTCTCTTTGATTACTAAAGGTAATCTGCTTCCTGCAGATGCATCATTGGGTACCAGTTGATTGACTTTTCAGTTCCAGCTGGATGCTGAGGTATGGATTTCCCTAACTCCTTCCACTGTCATCAATGGCTACAGGGCTATGGGGTTCTCACGTCAGTTCCAGCAGGTAGGTAGGCCCCAGTGGTGGCCTGGGGTTGCAGGAGGGTTGGCCAAGAGTTCTCAAGGACTGTATGGCTCTTTGTACCAATCAAAGCGCTGGAGGGTAGAGAACAGTCACAGTAGTACGTGCCCCAAGTTCAATGGGAAAGCAGACTTCCCCACAGTGCCATGTGCCACCGCAGGGGGAAGGAGAGTGTGGAGGTGGAATGGGCCCCCGTTCTGCTTGGGCAGGTGGTCTTACCTCTAAAGTCTTGGGAGTTCATCCCCCTGTTGTTCTCAGACACATGTCCCTGGTAGCACAGCACTCTTTGGGGGCTGGAGTCTAGGGGATCACCGTTTGTGCTATTTTACTGGGATGTCTGTGCAGCCCAGGCTCAAGGATTTGCCAGGGCCTTTATCCTCCTAGAGTGGCAAGAACTCTATTAGTGATGCCTTTCTACAAGATAATACGAAAATGTGTCTCAAGAGCAGAGGGAGATGCAGTTCCTCCTCTAGGGCAGAGGTCCCATGTGGCTCTGCTGGCAGGACTTGGTGTCTGTGTGACTGCAGATCCCTCCCCTAGCTAGGATTGCTGGGGCTCTCAGGGGCTCTCCTAGTTGCCCTCTCCCCTAAGGGGTGTCTCTGTGGCCAGGTGGACATTCCCTTTCGAGTCACAGCAGCTGATGTCTTTTGCTCCTCTTTCTGCTGTGGATTCTTTGTCAACTGACAGTGTCTCCATGTCTCCTCCATGAGTTCCAGGGCTCTGCCTCAGGCACCCACAACAACATGTGGCAGTTTGCTGGTGCTTTCGGGTCTTGCCATGAAGGTGATAACAAATGGCGTCCCTAGGACCCCATCCTGGACTCTGTCTTGCACTTGGAAAAACTTGTGTAAAAACTTGTGTAAAAACAAGGTAAATCTCTGATTGGGACCCAAGCATCCCAATCAGAGTGCTTGACTGCTCCACTTCCAATCCAGCTTCCTGCTGTTGAAAGCAGACAAAAACCTAGGGCCTGGGCCCCTGTTAACTACATGGGAGACCAGGATGGAACTGCCAACTTCTGACTGTAGCCTGACCCAGCCCTGGCTGTTGTGGCCATTTGGGAAGTGAATCAGCAGAGGAGACACAGAGAGTATGTGTGTGGGGTGGAAGGGGACAGCAGGTGTCTCCTTCTCTGTGCCTTTCAAATACAGGAAACTTCCTTTCAAAAAGAAGACGTGGACAGCAGCCTGCAGCACATCACTTTGAGCCTAGAAGAGGATCTACTGCTGGTCTGGCAATTATTTTCACTTGAGGTAGGATTTGGCTTTTTGCAGATTTTGTCGAAGAGCAGATGTATTCAGTACATCAGGTTTCCATCCATCTTTACAACCTCACTCCTGAGGCTCAGGGACTTTAGCTGAGCCATGCTGCCTGCATGCCCACCACTTGGTTCTGATGATGATTCAGAGATTACGATGATATAGAAACAGTCACCATCTCGGCCTCTGCCTCCCAAGGTCCCGCGGTACTTCTCCATACCCAGCACTAATACAGTGTCTCTACTGCCTCCCAGACAAACCTCAAGAAGCATTTAACAGCTGCCCTTCGATAGCCCCCAGGGATTGGTTCTGATGTCCCTTCAGAACCTGAAATCTGCAGACATTGAAGTTCCTTAAATAAAATGGCACTTGGAATTGTCATTGTGGCACAGTGGGCAAAGCTACCGTCTGGGATGCTGCCATCCACATGGGCATCGGTTTGTCCCGGCTACTCCACTTCTGACCCAGCTCCCTTCTAATGGTATGGGGAAAGTAGCAGCGGGTGACCCATCCAAATGGGAGAGCTCTCTCCTCCCCTGACTTCAGCCTTGCCCAACTCTAGCCACTGAGGCCCCTGAGGCCATCTGGAAAGTGAATCTGCTGATAAAGCTCTATCTCAGTCTCTCCATTTCTCAATGCAGCTTTAAAATAAACAAACTATATATATAATATATATATACTATATAACTATTTAGTTATATAGCCTTCTATCATACTTTAAGCCATCTCTAGATTATTTATAGTTCCTATGACAATGTAAACACTAAGTAAATACTGTATTTTTAAGAAAATAATGATGAGGCAAAAATCAGTACACACTCAACCTAGATGCAACCATCATTGCAATGTCTAACTATATAGGACATATCAGCAACAACCTATAACACTCCATCTGCAGTGGGCTGAACCCGTGGCTGCCAGCCTGCAGACAGAGAGGGCTGACAATGTACAGCTTTTGTGCCCACCTATGGGACACAGACTACAGACTCACTACTTTCCCAGAAGATAGTACTTCTTGGACATGGGCACCACCATGGGCGCCTAGTTTTTAATAGCCACAGAGTTAGACGAAGGTATTAGCCCACCATACATATTCTAGAAGCTAGGATAAGGTGAAGTTCAAGGGCCCTGATAGAAGCTGTTGGAAAATTGCAAAGAAAATCCACAAAGAGCAGAATTCTCACAGTAACCTAAGGGGAAATAAAATAGACAGACTTTGGTAGCAGGACTGAGACTCCAAGAATCTGCTCTAGACAGAAGGAATGTGCCAGCAAGCGTGGGTCTACAGTCCCAGGAAGGCATGCTGGACCCAAACCAAGGACACGGTGCATGCGAACACCCTGAAGGCTGCGCCAAGGGACCAAACTCTCAGGTCTCATCCTGACACTGAGATGTTGGGTTCGTGAGCACTGTGACAGGAAGGACCCTGTGTTTGTCTAGAAACCAAAGAGGAGGGTGAAAAGAATCTGATCTTACAACGGAAGGATGAAAGTGCTGTCCGTGTGCCCACAACATCCTGAGCTGTCCTGGCACATCCTTTGTCAGGTGTCTGTACTTGCACAGCCTGTACTCTATGAAGACAGAGAGAAAGGAAAGAGTGTGGCCCCTGTTGTTGGAGAAAGAAGAGGAAAGTTCAACTGGAAGGAAAGAGGCGAGGGTACCACCTCTTGCTTCCTGTATAATCTTTCCCTTGAGGAGGGTAAAATGAAACAAGCAGCTGGCTTCATGGGTACATTATGAACCCCCAAGTCCCCCTTTTTGTCAGGAGTAACCATGGAGCCCTCAGGCATGGTCTCAGAGTTGAAGCTACTTGGAGATGTTAGTATTCTTTTCAAAAAGTCTCTTGAGAATGACAGCAAAATTGAACAGAACTGGGTTTCACCATCCAGCACCCTCCCAACCCCCAGGCAGGGCAAACCTACCTCACATCCATCAGCGAATGCGGCAATACATGGAAATGAATAAACCCTGGAAGAGACCATCACAGTTACAATGTGAAACTTGGATTATCCCAGCCACAACCCACAGACACAAGAATATTTATAACTAGGATATGCTGTTGAATTTCTTGGTACAGTGTGGGGGGTTCAAATGTACAAATGGGATGCATATACAGTTTTTAAATGCCCACCTGGTAGACTCTGAATTACATTTAGTGATTCTCTATACCTCCACCAAAGCACTTGGCAGAATTCCTAAAGAAAGAAATTAGCAAATATGTTCACACCAGAAACTCAACTGTTGGGCTTGGCAGTGTGGCCTAGTGGCTAAGGTCCTCGCCTTGGTCCCATATGGCCGCTGGTTCTAATCCCGGCAGCTCCAATTCCTCTCTATCTCTCCTCCTCTCAGTATATCTGACTTTGTAATAAAAATAAAATAAATCTTTAAAAAAAAAGAAGAAACTCAACTGTCCATAACACACTTATCTCTGATGAGCTCATGTGTGTAACAACCACTCCTCTTAAAAATCTCCGGACTTGCTGGAGAGTATTGTTTCAGAAATGTCCCAAACCAAACAAGTGTGCTAAAGACCAACAGAGCTCATTTTGAAAGACACTCACAGATCCCAGACAAGCTGTAAACACAGCCGACATCGCCAGGACACCGAGAAGCAAGGGAACCATGCTGAAGAAGCTGTCTTACCTCTTTCGGTCACCAAGTCTGTCATTCAGGAGATTGAGAAAACAGCGACTATCCTACAAAACAAGTCAAATGTTTTCATTAAAAATATATGTATATATCTTATTTAATACTACCCTGACCAGCACATACAGGTCAGTATGGGCTCCTGCCCAACTACATCCAGTAACATCATGATGCTGCATAAGGGTTCGGGATCATCTTAACTATTCTTTGCCACGAGAAAGAGGCTCAGGCCACAAGCAGATTCCCTTCCTCTGACTGTGAGGGTGGCAACTGAGGAATACTTGGGAGTTTCTGAAGTTATTTGCACATTTGTATGTCACTGAGCCAGAAGAAGCAACAAGAGAATCAGCACTTCCTGCCAGACCCCAGCAGGGTGAGCCTTTCAAGGATGAGTGGCCCAACTAAGAGCTGGGTGCCTCCAGGGGAGACAATTTCAGAAGCTAGATAATTAACGGATCCTGTATTTTCTTCACTTTCACAGCAAATGTGCCAGTGAAACAGAAGAAATTCATGCCAGAAGCCCACGGGAGTGCAGGACCTTTCTATTTCTCTAAATCAGGTAGCTGGAACTCAAAGGCAAGCTTGGGATAGCCCTGACATGACGTCAACAGCTCCACCTAGACCACAGGGAATGCTGGCAATGGGCTCAGAGCCTGAGAAAATAGAAACATTTAGATGTTAGAAAATCCTGAGGCCCAGAGTGATGGCTCCATGGCTAAAACTTGACCTTCCCAGCACAGGGATCCCATATGAGCGCTGGTTCATGTTCCACATGCTCCACTTTCCTCCCATCCAGCTCTCTGCCTGGGGCCTGAAAAGCAGTGGAGGATGACCCGAAGCCTCGAGACCTGCATTCACACTGAAGACCTGGAAGAAGCTCCAGGCTTCTGACTTTGGATCGGCTCAACTCCAGCCATTGTGGCCACTTGGGGCCTGAGCCATCAGACGGAAGATCGTTCTGTTTCTCCACTTCTCTGTAAAATCTGACATGCATTTCCAATAAAAATAAATAAATCTTAAAAGGAGAAAACTCTGGCTGTGTAGCTTTTGCCCAGAAGGGTACTTTTAGTCTAGATGCTGTTACTAAGGTTTTGCCTTATACTAAAAGCAGCAGTTTTAGGTGTTTTTTTTCTTGGTTTTTTTTAAAGAGAAGAGGATATATTTTAGCCATGTGAGACTGAAGACAGATACACACAAAAGCCATAAGCTACTTCTGTGCCACTCAAAGGCAAAATCAAGGTGAGCCAGAAGTATAGAGAAGACCCTGAAAATAACCTTTCCTCTACATACAGATGGTGGTTGGACAGCTCAACACAACCACCCCACATGACTTGGCCACCAGAGCTAGCCCCACCCATGGGAGCCTGTCACCACCCATGGGAGCCTGTCACCACTTCTCCAGTTCCCCATCCCCCTACAAGTCCATTTACTGTTACTATTTTTATTTATTTATTTATTTATTTATTTATTTATTTATTTATTTATTTATTATTGGAAAGGTAAATATACGAGAGAAGCGACAGAGAGAAAGATTTTCCATCCACTGATTCACTCATCAAGTGGTCCCAATGGCCGGAGCTGAGTCAATCAAAAACCAAGAGCCAGGAATTTCCTTCAGGTCTCCCACATTGATGCAGGGTTCCAAGGCTTTGGATCATCCTTGACTGCTTTCCCAGGCCATAAGCAGGAAGCTGGATGGGAAGTGGAGTAGCTGGGACACTAACCAGTGCCCTTATGGGATCCTGGCGCTTTCAAGCCAAGGATTTAACCATTAGGTTACCGTACTGGGCCCTACATGTCCATTTACAATTGCTCTCCTCATTGAAAACAAAACATTTTTTGCTTGATCCATGAAAATCACTTTGTCTGTAGTCTGTACCATCCCTGTTTGTATTGATGGATCCCTTTCCTTGGAAAACAGGGAGTTTAACAATTTCAGTGAAATCATATAAATGGAAGGAAAAAATTCCTCCCTAAGCCCAACTCATTGCCAAGAACTCAGGGGAGACTTCGCAACTGTTCACTGTTAGGGCAGAACTCTCACCATCTCAAATTCTTGATCCTTAATGTCTTTGAAAGCTTCCACAATGACGTTATCCTCAAACCACTGCTTGGCAAGTTCCTCCCTCGCTGTTCTAGTTGTCAACCTACACAAGGTTTCGGAAGCTGCAACCTGCTGGTCGTAATCTGGACATGAACACACAGCAGACATGGGTCACTCTGGACAAACGACACAACAAAGGAGTCCCAGAGACGGTGCTTGCTCTGACAAGTCCCATCTTGGTCGCTTCATGCCACACAAACTAACAGCAGAACGTATCCTGGGGTGGGACCCCCAGGCAAGCTGTAACTGACAAATCCTGGGAGAGAAATCTAAAAGATGTCAACAACATATAAATGAATAATATTTGTGGTTTTATGTTAGATACATTTAAAATTTTTAAAGGAAAGGGCTGGCACAATGGCAACACTGGCGGCTAATCCTCTGCCTGCTGCCACTGGCATCCCACATGGGCACTGATTCATTTCTTGGCTGTTCCACTTCTGATCCAGCTTCCTGTTTATGGCTTGGGAAAGCAGTGGAGGATGGCCCAATCCTTGGGACCCTGCACCCACATGGGAGACCCGGAAGTCCTTCCTGGCTCCTAACTCAAGATCAGCTCAGCTCCAGCTGTTGCAACAAGTGGATGGAAGATCTGTCTCTCCTTCCCTCTATAAAAATCTATGTTTTTTTAATTTTTATTTATTTTTATTGCAAAGTCCGATATATAGAGAGAGGAGGAGAGACAGAGCGGAAGATCTTCCATCTGATGATTCACTCCCCAAGTGAGCCACAACGGCCGGTGCGGTGCTGATCCGAAGCCAGGAGCCAGGAACTTCTTCTGGCTCTCTAGCAGAAGCCGTCCTTGACTGCATTCCCAGGCCATAAGCAGGGAGCTGGATGGGAAGCAGGGCTGCTGGGATTAGAACCCATGACCATATGGGATCCCAGTGCGCTCAAGGCGAGGACTTTAGCCACTAGGCCATGGCGCCAGGCCCAAAATCTGCCTTTCAAATTAAAAAAATAAATATTTTTTTAATTCAAAGAAAGTTCATCAAAATAGCCATAAAATATTTGTTTAAAAAATAAAATTCTAAGGTCACTTATGATATTCACAATGGACTCTAAAACTGCATAGAGCAAAATACTTTCCATAGGCCGGTACTTATATACATTAAGGGCCAAGGCACCTGGCCTGGTTAAGTCACTGTTGGGATACCCATATCTGATTTGCAGTGTTTTGGTTTGTATTCCAACTCTGCTCCTGATTCCAACTTCCAACTAACGCAACCCTGGGAGGCAGGAGGTGACGGTTCAAGGGACGAGGTCCCGGCCACACACACACAGGAGACCCAGACTGGGTTTCTGTTTCCCAGCTCTGGCTGAGGTGGGCACTTGAGGAATAAACTGGTGGATGGGAGCTCTCTGTCTCTGTCTCTCAAGCATTTTTTAAAATTGTGTTTTTAACTAATTTTTAAAATTTAAATTTAAAAAATAAAATTTTCAGCGCTTATGAAAATACAAAATTTAGAAAAAGTTGCTTAGACATGGAAACTGTGAGTCAAGGAGAAAAGAAATGGCCTGGGAACAAGGACACAGGGCACTCTTCTTCATTTTGACTCCATTTGTTTTCAAAAAGAGTATTTACGGTAGATGTGCCAACATACTAAAATTTAACAAAGTTGCATGGTGAATAAATATGCAATTCCTAATTATTCTTTACAGTGTTCGGTCTGTACCTCTCAAAATAAATTGAAAATCAAATCTCAATACCTCTTTTCAGAGTTTGACCATGATTCATCCTTCCTTCTCCCTGGGTCCCAAATGCTTAGAAAATCCCCTCCAGGGCCCAATATTTAATATAGTAAATATTTACATTCTTACCACCCACAGTTATGATGGTCCTTGCAAAGTCTTTCCTGAAACATTTAAATCAACCACATTTACTGACAGGTACATCAAGTGGCAAAGTTACATCAAGTGTATCATGCTGACAATATTTTTAAAATCAATCTGTACGTTTGAAATGACTTCAAATTCCCCTCACTGACTGTAATGTCAAAACTGTAACGAACACAGTCTCTCACTGGATGAGGTTACTCCTAAAAGTTGGTGGAAAACAGAACTAAAGGGTAGGTTTACTTGGCTGCAAAAAGAGATTCTTGCATATGGAAAGTTGTCTAAAAAGTTCACCAGAAGCAGGGCTGGCATTATGACACAGCAGGTTAAGCTGCTACCTGTGACACCAGGTTGAGTCCTAGCTGCCCCACTTCCAATCGAGCTTCCTGCTAAAGCGCCTAGCAGAGCAGCAGAAAGTGACCCAATGACTTGGGCCCCTGACACTCTTGTAGCAAACCAAAATTCCAGACCTGGTCATTGCAAACTTTGGGAATAAATTAGCAGATGGAACACTGATTAATCTCTCAAAAAATGTATATATTTTTTAAAGTTTGCAAAAAAGTGCCTGTTACAAAATTCTGTGGAAATGGTGCTGTGGTACTGTGGGTAAAGACCATTGCCGGCAGTATAGCATCCTTATGGGCACCCATTCATGTCTCAGTTGCTCCACTTAACCTCCAGCTCCCTACTGATCGTCTGGGGAAAGTAGCAGAAGATGCCGCAAGTGCCTGGGCCCCTGCTATGTATGTGGGAGATCTGGAAGAAGCTTCTGGCTCTTGGCTTCAGCCTGGCCCAGTCCTAGCTGTTGTGGCCATGTGGGAAGAGAAATCAGTGGATGGAAGAGGTGTGTGTGTGTGTGTGTTTCTTTCTATGTAACTTTCAAATAAACAAATTAATCTCTAAGAAAATTCATGCATGGAATTTCCAGATTTTCACAACAAAACACATTCTATTTTTAAATTCCATTTTCCACAAGCTTTTAAAGTACCTGCATATAATCAAGAATTTCAAGTCAAGTTTAACAACTGTGACACTAATCTGTCTTCCATGTTACAGTAACTCCCATTTTAAAGAAGAGATTTATTGCAACATCTTGTGATAGCCTAGTTTCTCATACGTGGATTGATCTGTTGCTACTCAACAAACAGCCCTAAAACAGCACCACTTCATTTTACACTTGCAGGTCTCACTTGTGCCTGAAAGTCCAGAACAGTCCAGACTTTCCTGAACACACAGATAAGAAGGCAGCATGACCATAGGATTGTGATTTGAAAATTGAGAAAACATCAGAAAACATGAGATCTTCCAATCTCAACATATTAGATATCAGAACATCAATATTAACTCTAAACACATTGAAGATAGTGATTTCACTGTGTCAAATGAAAAAAAAAAAGGTGTTTTTGTTTGTTTTATTTTTTAGGAGAAGTCCAGTGCAGAAATGATGAGTGACATGGTTAAACATGACATCAATGCATTGGTGATCATTGGTCACCACCTGTACACTATGGTAAACTTGCCAGTAACAGCTGCCCAGCCAATAAATGTTGGACTGCCACTGTCAGGCATTTAAAATCACATTTCACAATATTGTGCTAAATTTGCTCTTTCTGCAGTCACACATGACATCCTTCCTTCCAAATTTCACACTGCAATGACTATGCAGGCACAGCGAGGTCACCCAAAATTCCACCACTTCAAAGCAATGCAAACTCCACGGCCTGTTGGGGTGGCGAACAGCTGGTAACCTAAGAGTCCATGCTCTCCTCAAAGCATCCCGCTGGCCACTGTAAGACTGTCTCACTTGACCTTCACAAGAACTTCACTGGGAAGTTACTGCAAACCCCAGTCTATAGGTAAGCAGCATGAAGGACAATGTTCAAGCTGCACTCCACCCACGGAAGTGGCAAAGGTAGGATTGGAAGCCAAGCAGTCTGGCCCCAGGACTTGCACTGTCAACATTCTTCCCAGTCACTGAGTGAGCTCACATACACAAAAGGAAAAAAATCACGGATGGTCTAATAAAGCATTTCACCTTGCCTTGTAAAATCCAAACAACCCGGGCCTGGCGGCGTGGCCTAGCGGCTAAAGTCCTCGCCTTGAAAGTCCCGGGATTCCATTTGGGTGCCGGTTCTAATCCCAGCAGCTCCACTTCCCATCCAGCTCCCTGCTTGTGACCTGGGAAAGCAGTCGATGACGGCCCAAAGCTTTGGGACCCTGCACCTGCGTGGGAGACCCGGAAGAGGTTCCTGGTTCCCGGCATCGGATCGGTGCGCACCGGCCATTGTGGCTCACCTGGGGAGTGAATCATTGGATGGAAGATCTTCCTCTCTGTCTCTCCTCCTCTTTATATATCCGGATTTCCAATAACAATTAAATCTATTTTAAAAAATCCAAACAACCCATAAAGAAACAAGAACACAGTCAGTCTGCCTCTTCCTCGGTCCTCCCGCGTTATCTAGCACACACGGCAGGTGCACTGAGCCTTCACCGAAACCACGAATGATTGCACTCATCCGTGAGAAGAAAGGTTGAACCAACACCACCACAAGAGTGTTGCTCTTAACAACACCACATACTTGAGGCTAAAGCCACTTAAGATGACATATGCTTTCTGACAAGGGGAGGCTTTTTCTCTCTTCCCGAGGTACAGCTTGCAAAATGAAGTTCAAAGTCCTCACGGCCTTCTCAGAATTGGGGAAGGCATTCACAGGAAAGAAAGAAAACAGAGACCCATGCGTAAGTTTCTTGGAAGCTGCTGGAGCACTTGTTGTCTAGTTTCTTTCTTTTTTTTTTTTAATTATTTATTGTTTAACTTCAGTAATTACATTGTATTATGTGACACAATTACATAGATACTTGGGTTCTCCCCACCCCTCCCCAAACCCTCCCACCATGGTGGATTCCTCCACCTTGTTGCATAACCACAGCTCAAGTTCAGTTGAGATTTCCCCATTGCAAGCGTATACCAAACATAGAGTCCAGCATCTTATTGTCCCGTCAAGTTCAACGGCTTCTTAGGTATACCCTCTCTGGTCTGATGACAGAGCCAGCAGAGCATCATCCCAGTCAATTGAAAGCTCCAACATACCATCAGCAAAAATTTACATCATTATGGAATTAATTGACATATTAATGAGTAACCAATATGTTAAAAGTAAATGCGGGTTCCCAGCCACCTTCTGTGACCACCTCACCTATACTTCAATTTTAGTTTATACACAACATATAACATTCAAAACATAACATGTTATACTTAACATCATATCATCTTAAATTAAGGCAAACATGTGGTATTTAACCTTTTGGGATTGGCTCATTTCCCTTAGCATTATGGTTTCCAGTTTGGCCCATTTGGCCACAAAGAACTGCATTTTGTTTTTTTTAATAGCTGAGTAGTATTCCATGGAGTAGATGAACCATAGCTTTCTTATCCAATCCTCTGTTGATGGGCATTTTGGTTGTTTCCATGTTTTTGCGATTACTGATTGTGCTGCTATGAACATAGGAGTGCATGTTGGTTTCTCATAGAACAAGTGTTCTGGATATATTCCTAGGAGTGCTATTGCTGGATCATACGGTATGTTGAATTTGAGTTGTTTGAATATTCTCCATACTGATTTCCATAGAGGCTGTACCAGCCTGCAGCCCCACCAGCAGTGGAGTAGGGTTCCCGTTTCTTAACTTACCTCCTGCTGAAGCGAATGGCTGATCCTCCTTTCTGTCACCAGGAATCCTAAACTGAGGATGAAGGAATCCAACATCTGCATTTTCCCTGAAAGCATATTTTACAAGAATCAAATGTGTGCCAAAAAGAATTAGGGGAGCTAGTGGTTACGGTGTCCATGTCCTACAGCACTTGGTCTCAACTCCTTGCCATGCAGTCTGTGGGAGGCAGTCAGGGTAACTGAGTTGCTGTTGCCCTCCAGGGAGACCAAGCCCCAGCTGTCCTGGAAGTTTTGGGAGTGAATCAACAGATGGCAGATAGCTCTGCCTCTCCTATCTGGGGAGGAGGAGGAAGGAGAGGAAGAGAAACTGACAAATGTAGGGACAACAGCAGCAGGGGGAAAAAACACAGAAGAGGCACCAGGAAAGCAGAGACCAAAGCAGGTGAGGCAGCAGCAGGAAGAGCAACAGCGCTGCACAGCAGCTGTAGCAGGAGGAAGAGAAGCCGCAGCAGATTCAGCACAAGCAAGAGGAGGAGGATGGCAGCAGAGCCGGCACACGAGGCAGCAGCTTACACAGAAGCAGGAAACACCACAGCAAACTCTGCAGGTGCAGGCTCAGTACAAAACAGCAACACAGATGCAGTGGAAAGAACGGCAGGGGAAAAATAAGATGCCAACAATGACCAAGGAAATGACTCCCAAATGACATGGAAAGGCAAATCTACAAAAGCCATGGAATGATGAGGTCTGGCCATGAGACAAGATCAAGTCTGTGTTAAAGCCACTACCAGCAGGTGTTGTGGCACAGGAGTTAAGCCCTGGCACCTCAGGTCCATATTGGAATGCCCGTTGGAATCCTAGCCACTCTGCTTCCAGCCCAGCTCCATGCTAACAGCCCCGGCAGTTGAGACCATGGGGGAGTGAACCAGCAGATGGAAGAGGTGTCACTCTGCCTTTCAAATCAACAAACCTCTTGGGTGAGCACTGGTACAGCGAGTTACGTGGTCCCTTGTGAGACCAGCATTCATAACAGCTTGCCAGTTCTAGTCCCGGCTCTTTCGCCTCTGATCCAGCTCCCTGCTAATGTACCTAGGAAGACAGCAGATGCTGGCCCAAGTGCTTGAGGTCCTGCTACCCGTGTGGGGAGCAGGAGGAAATCCCAGACTCCTGACTTTATCCTGGCCCAAACATAGCTGTTGCAGTCATTTTGGGACATGGAAAATCAATTGATCTCTCTCCCGTCCCTGGTGTGTGTAACTCTACCACTCAAATAAATTTAAAAGTTCCAGGCCACATATGTATGAATCATGCAGATATCCACGAAGGAAAACGGAACAAGCAGTATGACTCTTCCCTGTCATCATACCTAAAGCAAAACTGATTTCTGATTTCTACACCAACTAAGAATGTACAGTTCCTTGTACAGTTTCATTTATCATTACTACTATTATTGTTATCATTTTCTGATACAGTTCCATAGGCCCTAGGACTTCCCTTACTCCCTCCCCAAATTCCCTCCTCCCACAAGTTCTACTATATTATTACTATAGCACAGTTTCTCATGAACAGTCATATGTCCATCGTTGCGGGCATGGACAATGGCAGAGAGTCCCACATCCTATTGTCAAGATACAGTAAACAGTTTCATTGGGAGTCCATCTTTGGAAGTAGAGATGCATACTGCAATGCATCCTCACATCTGGATAAGACAGTCTCCATTACAGTTACTATACATCTGCTTAAATGAAAAGCCACAATACAAAATCAACAGGAAGAAATAGAAATTAACAATGCTATGAAGTTAAATAACACGCTACTGAATGACCAATGTGTTGAAGAGAAAGAAAATCAAGAATATTCCTTAACAAAATGATGCTATCGTATGTTCTATAAGTCATTGAAGAATTTAATGAGGGGAAAGAAAAAGTGTTTTGAAGAGATGGAATTAAAAAAAATCAAAATCCATAATATAGTTTCTGTTAATCTTTGTTGGTGATATGTCTTCTGCAGGCAACAAATAGATGGGTTTTGTTTCTATACTCCTGTCTGCTAATCTATGACATTCGATTGATGCGTTTAAGCCATTCACATTCAGGGTTAATATGAATAGGTGGTAATTTGATTCTGTCATTTTAGCAATGGGTTGTTCATTAATTTAGTCTACCGTTGTTATTTTACTGAGATGTTCTTCACATTTGCCTTTGATTTTGGTGGGTGCTATTTCTCTTCTCTGTCAAGAGACCGTCTTTAAGTACCCTTTGTAGGGCAGTTTTGAAAGAGGTATATTCTTTTTACTGTGGAAGAACTGTATTTCATTTGCAAAGATAACAGAAAGTTATGCTGGGTAATCCTGGGCTAACTATTTTTTGCTTTTAGAATCTGGAATATGTCACTCCATTCTCTTCTGGCCTGCAGAGTTTTCCTGTGAGAGGTCTCCTGTGAATTTAATTGGCATTCCTTTATATGTCAGTTGATTTGTTCACGTGCACATTTAAGGGTCTTTTCCTTATGTTTGATTGAAGAGAGCTTGATTATCATGTGTCATGGTGAAGATCACTTTTGGTCAAGCCTGTTGGGAGTTCTGTGTCCCTCCAGGATGTTGTTTCCCAATTCTTTCTCTAGATTAGGGAAATTTTCCCTGATTATTTCATTAAATACATTTTTTTAAAGATTTATTTATTTTATTACAAAGTCAGATATACAGAGAGGAGGAGAGACAGAGAGGAAGATCTTCTGTCCGATGTTTCACTCCCCAAGTGCGCCGCAACGGCCAGTGCATGCTGATCCGATGCCAGGAACCAGGAACCTCCTCCAGGTCTCCCACGCAGGTGGAGGGTCCCAAAGCCTTGGGCCGTCCTCAGCTGCTTTCCCAGGCCACAAGCAGGGAGCTGGATGGGAAGTGGAGCTGCCAGGATTAGAACCGGCGCCCAAATGGAATCCCGGGGCTTTCAAGGCGAGGACTTTAGCCACTAGGCCGTGTCACTGGGCCCCAATAAATACATTTTTAAACCCAACTTCTCTTTCTGCACCTTCTGGGAATCGCATAACTCTTATACTTGACCTTTCAATAGTGTCTTTCAGTTCTTAAATATTTTTTTAGCTTGACCTAGCTCTGCTTCCAGCTTTTCGCTTGTTTCCTCCTGGTGACAAGAAATATCTTCCAATTCTGAGATTCTTTCTGCTGCCTCCTTCATTCTATTTTGGAGACTCTCCACTGTACTTTTTATTCACTCCACTGTATTTTTCATTTCTGATATATATCAGCTTTCATTTGATTCATTTCCAGTGTGACATATTCCTTAAATTCCTTAAACTATTAAAGTATTACATGATTCTTGTTGTTGATAAGAAGTTTCATAACAAGTGTTTTGAATTTTGTGTTCCCCATTTTCTCGATATCTTCCTCAGTGAACTCTGAGGTTGGCTAAGGGTTTTGCTCCTTTACAGGAGAGTATTCAGTAATATTCATTGTGACTGTGGCTCCTCTTTTGCTATTGGTCACTGTACTTCTGCTTCCTTGGGACAGGTTTCTACACTCTGTCACCCACAGGTCTGCAATTTGATTTTATTTATTGTGGTTGGCACGCATCTCTTTGTTTGCAGTTACTTGGGCCACTTTTTCCACCACGTTCCAACTCTGGGTTCTCATGTTAGACATCTACCATGGTCTAGACAGCCCCAGCTCCTGGCTCACCACTCTCCACCTTCTGTGATACTGTGCTGAGGCTGCATCGTTGTCTGTACAACCTTTCTTCCACTTCCGGTTGGAGCAGGTCCTAGGATTAGGGAGACACCAGGTGTCCTATATAGCCAGATTGATGGTGGTGCTAATCTTGCTGGAGCCTAATGGCTGTTAGGTCTGAGGGCCACACAGACCTGTTTTGACCCATATGCCATAGTTGGTATTATTTTCCTGTGGGACCCGTGCAACACACTGAGCTCAGTGAGTTTTCCCCCAGCTCTGCACATGCACAGCTCACTGTTGTCACTGCAGTTGTAAAGTTTTTCCACACTGTTCAGATTTGCGCCTGATGTGTCACTACTAGGGTTCTTGATCTGCTGGTAGTCAGGACTGAGTTCTAAGCAGACCTGTCTTGGGTGGAACCTGTAGGATGCCACATTGTTGCAGTTCACTGAACCAGAATGAGTTCATACCAGCTCAGTGCATGCACAGTGCTGTCCTATCACAGCCTTTGCCTTCCTATACAAAATGCTGTCTGCTTTGGCTCTAGCAGGCAGACTAGGCCCTGAAGTCCATGTTGTTCCTGCACTGCCTGTCTGGAACCTGCCACTCTGTTTCTGCTCCTGGTGAAATCCAACAGATCAGCAGACAGGCAGTTCTTTGGGTTCACCTCCTGAGCTCTGGGGAAACGCCCCTTCCCACCTTGTTGCCAGTTGAGTTCTCACTGCAGGTGCAGTTCAGGTCACCGCTGGCTGAGTGCTGCTGGGGTATCAGTCACTGCCACACCACACTGTTGTGTATGCTGCTTTCCTGTGTCTGTCACTCTCCAGGTGCTCCTCTGCTGTCATTCTGCCTTCTCTTATTTCCTGGAATGTGTCCTCTCTGCTTAACATCGGCTAACGTTTCTCTGTTTAAACATGTCCTTACCCTATTCTGCCATCTTGATTCTCCCTAGTTTCCTTTTGTTTTTCCAAAATACTAATTTTGAGGCCAGTGCTATGGCTCAACTGCCTAATCCTCTACCTCCAATTGCCAGCATCCCATATACGCATTGGTTCATGTGCTGGCTACTCCACTTCCCATCCAGCTCTCTGCTTATGGCCAGGGAAAGCAGCAGAGAATGGCCCAAAGCCTTGGGACTCTGCATCCACATGGAAGACCCAGAAGAAACTCCTAGCCTCTGGCTTTTAAATATATACGTATATATTTTTTTCCACTGGAAAGGCAGATTTACAGAGAGAAGGAAGATCTTTCACTCTGTCTCTCCATCTACTGGTTTACCTTCCAAAAGGCCACAAGAGCCTGAGCTAATCCAATACGGAGCCAAGAGCTTCTTCCAGGTCTCTCATGTAGGTGCAGGATACTAAGGCTTTGGGCCATCATCTGTTGCTTTTCCAGGGCATAAATAAGGAGCTAAATAGGAAATGGAACAGCTGGGACAGTGCCCGCATGGGAATTTGGTGCTTGCAGGTGAAGGGTTAGTGTGTTGAGCCACTACACTGGCCCCACAATTTCCTGTTATTTCCATATGCTTCTTACATTTGTGTATTACAATAAAAATTAAGATTGTGCAAAGGTTTAGTCTGACAGAGAAGCAGATAGCAGCAGTGTGAAAGTGCTCTCATCAGTTGGTTCATTCTCCAACAGTCCACTCACTCCAAGTCTCTTTACATGAATATTGGGGCTACAAATGTCCAAATACACAATGGAAAATACTTTTTCTGCCAATTTTTAAAGACCACAATTATCACTTATGAAGTTCACAAAAAAAATTAACTTGAAGATATGTGGAGTCCACTGACAGATGGTGAAGACCTCTGACAAACACAGCACAGCTGGTAACAAGTCTGAAATCCCCCGTGACCAGACATCGTCAATAACCACTCTTGAACATGAAAATCAAAAAGGTGTATCACACAAAAAGTTTCTGAAATGGTCCAATGTTTTAAATATACCTTGGAGTTCATAATAACTGAAAGTATCAAAATCGTCTTTTCTGTGAGCCACGTTGGAAAAGAAAAAATCAACCACCTAGTCCCCAGTTTCCTCTTCTAGAATCCTTACCTTTATACTCTTAAAGGAAGAAAGCAGCCAAAGCAAATTCAGGTCAAGTCAGCAAAAGCTACACTGGCCTGGTTTTCCTCTTGGTCTGCCTCTAGGTTTGAGTAACTGTGGTGGCATGAGGAGGGCTTTGTGGCAGATGGCACTTCAGTGGCCACATGCCAAAGAGATTACCCAGAAACAGGTGAGCTGAGATGGCCAAACTTCCCAATCCATCCTCTCAGGACCTACCAGCCCCCGCTGCTGCCTCAGTGGGAACCACAGCACGGACCATGCTGCTGGTATGCAATGACCAACCTGGATTTTCACGACTTGAACAAAGCTTAGCAGCCATTTAGCGACAGCAGCAACTACAAACACAACCAGGCAAATAAACAGGTTTTCACAACAAAATGTATTTCAACACTATCATATGCTTTCTCAATAAATTCAAATATATTTAACCCCACTTTCAATAGTCTCTGTATTGTAATATTAATTAAAATAGGTAGCCAATTGGTAGCTAATAATAGACTTACCTTTTCTACTGCATCTGGAAATAACCTAATAAAAAGAAAGGTTTCAGCTATTATTCTAAAACAGCATTCTAAACTGTAACGTTCATGTTAGTAGAGGGTGCCCTCATAGGCAGAGGGTGCCCTTAAAGAACTTTCGAGAAAGCTTACGTGACCCTCAGCCTCCTGAATACAATGAGCAAGTGGCTATTTGTACATATGTAAATAAGCCATTTTTCTTTTAACACGGACATGTGTGTTGATGTACAGTTATTCTTTAAATGATACTCTGATAATAAAGTCTTTTAATGAAACGCACATCTGACAGAAATTCAGGCTTTGAAAATAACCTCGAGGGGCCAGCACTGTGGTGTAGCATGCTCCCCCACCACCTACAGAGTGGCCTCCTGGATGGCAGCTGTTCTGAGTCCTGGCTGCTCCACTTCTGATTCAGCTCCCTGCGAACGCACCTGGGAAAGCAGCAAAGGATGGCCCAGGTGCTTGGGCTCCTGTACCTGTGGAAGAGACCTGGATGAAGCTTTGCTATTCCTGTCCACTTCCTAGGGGGCATGCACAGTGAAGTTCCCCAGAGCCTTACCATAGCAGTGTCCAGGAAGTCTTCTGTCGCACTGATCAGAGATACATCTGAGACCAGGTCTTCCATGGTCAGAAATCCTGTCATCCTCTCAAACCAGGAAACTATGTAGCCGAGACAGAAAAGGCAGATGGAACCACACAGGACTGAGTAATTGCAGCCTAGTCAATGAAAATTCTCTAGGAGATTTTCTCAGGCGACCAGAATGGGACTAAAGCTCCTCTTCCCTGCACATGTCCAGGTAGGCCTGGCTCTCATATCTGCCATGCGGAAGATTCATGATGGAACCAGTAACCTCCAGGAGCCTCCTAAGCTCTCAGGTTCTCAGCAGGAATTGAAGACTTAGCCAGGATGGATGCCAGAAAGCTCCAGAAGGGACTGGCAAGACAGGACTGAGCTCAACGGATCTTCCCAACACAGGGGGAAACGTGCAGAAAGCAACCTGTCAACGGAGATGCAGAACTGGGAACAGCTCCACCCTGTGCCACCCTGATGACACTCGATGGGCCCAGGCCTGGCTACCTTTCTTATGTCAAACACAGCTGGCTAAAACAAGGTTTGGCTTTTCATAGAAATATATATTCGATTTCATATTAAGTTGCTAGGATGGGAATAATTTATAACAAACTTTATAAAAAAGACTTATTTTTATTAAAAAGGCAGACATGGAGAGAAGGAGAGACAGAAAGAAAAATCTTCCAACTGTGGGTTCACTCCCCAAATAGCCCCAACAGCAGAAACTGAGCCATTTGGAAATAGGAGCTGCTTCTGGGTCTCCAGCTGTCCTTCTCTCTGCAAATCTCCATTTCCAACAAAAATATCAGTAAGTCAGAAAAAACAAACAAAACTTCTGTCACCTTCCTAGAATATATTTACTCAATAAAGCAAAGGCCATCTGAAGACCATTTTTTGCTGAGACAGGTCAGAAGAGAAAACGGCTCTTGCTGAGCAGGAGTTTGGATAAACAGCTCCTTACAGAGCCTTGAACACTGCATTTCAGAATCAAGCACCCTGCTGAACATCACAAACAAGCCTCAATGGGAACTGGGACAAGCTGGCACTATCTGAAAATTCCCTGATCCTAGACCCAGGAAATCAAAATTGCTGGTGACAGAGCCCAGGCAATGGTTAACTCTCTCCACGTGACTGGTGACTGTTACATAGGCAAGGTCTGAGACATTTCCTGCATCTACATCAGAAAAACCTTCACTTTAGATTCAATCACCTGGGGGCCTAGAGTTGTGGCACACTGGGTTAAGCCACTACCTGCGGTGCTGGCATCCCAACTGTTCTGCTTCCCCTGTCTCCCTGTTACTACATCTGGGAAAGCAGCAGAGGATGGACCAAGTGCCACCTGCTTGGGAGACCCAGCAGGGATTCCCAGCTCCTGCTTTTGCCCTGGTCCAGCGCTGGCTGTAGTGGTATCAATCAACAGATGAAACATCTTTCTTTGTGTCCCCTCTGCCACTTTGCCTTCCAAATGTATGAATGCCTAAGTCTGTGGGCACACTGAGGTAGATGCGGGCAGCCAAGAGATCTTAGAATTTCTCACCTCTGGTGCAAGAAGCCAAGAGAAATAACTCCCTTAGGACATTCTCTCCCCTGCACCCCCATCAGGGTCCCTAAGGAGACAGCCAACAACCATCTCCATCCCTTGGCACCACTGTAGCCTGGCAAGGAGTGGCACACCTTCTCTCTCTACTCTTCCAACCCTCTTCCCCTGTGGACAGAGGAGGGAAGGCAGGAACATTTTTCTCAGCCATCCCACTGCCCCCCAAACCCAACCCTCTCCATCCTAATCAAAAGTCCACAATGGTCTGCAACCTCCTCACCTTTGCAATAAATATTAAAATTTAGAAATGCAAGTGGTATCCCAACAGCAAGAAACATAATTATGTTCCAAATCATCCACTGTCTATAAAAAATATTACTGAGTCCTTTAGTGCATTAAAGGAAACAAAATGGTATGTTTAATTCAAAGCTCAGAGAAACATTTTTGGTGCGATGATGTCCAAAAATCAAAAGAATTGAATCATCTGTCTTCTGAAACTATATTTTCTCCATCCTTAAATTCATGATTAAAATTCCATGCTCTTTTATGTTAATGTGATCCAACTTACCCCAGGACCTCCCCTCAAGAAGTGACCTCAACTGAGGGAGGTCAGTTCTTAAAAAAAAAAAACAAAAAAGATTTGAAAGAGTAACAGAAGCAGGGACACACACACACACACACGGACAGCTCTCTCTCTCTCTGAGAAAATAGCTTCTTCTCCTTGCTTCTCTCCCCCCCACCGACCCCCAGAAAGCTGCTGCGCTGGCAAAGCTAGAACTGCATACTGGTTTCCCACAATGGGGTGCAGTGGCCCAAGCACTTGGGCCATCTTCTGCTGCTTTTCCCAAACACATTAGCAGGTAGCTGGATTGGAAGTCGAGCAAATTGGTGCCCGTGCTTGCCATTACAGAAGGTGGCAAGCACTGTCCACTATCCCATGAAGCTATGCTTTAAAATACCTCGGTTCGGCACAGTGTGATAGCTCAGTGGTTACATCCTGGCCTTGCAACCGCCAGGATCCCATAAGGGTGCCGGGTGGTATCCTGACTGCTCCACTTCCCATTAGCTCCCTGCTTGTGGCCTGGGAAAGCAGTACAGAACAGCCCAAAGCCTTGGGACCTTGCACCTGCGTGGGAGACCCAGAAGAAGTTCCTGGCTCCTGGCTTCAGATCAGCTTAGCTCTGGTCATTATGGCCACTTGGGGAGTGAACCATCAGATGGAAGATCCTTCTGTCTTTCCTTCTCTCTGTAAATCTTTGCAATAAAAAAAATCTTTTTTAAAAATAAAATACCTTGGTCACCACTCCAGCTCTCCCTGTCAAAAACTAATTTTTGTCACCATTCCATCTCCCTCCCCACCATATATTTGTTGAATACAGATGTAGCAAAGTGGGGATACAGATGTGGCAAAGAGGGGATACAGATGTGTCAAAGAGGGGATACAGATGTGGCAAAGTGGGGATACAGATGTGGCAAAGTGGGGATACTGATTTCTTCTCTGATTTGGTCTCCGTGGGACAGAATAATGTAACACAACTAAACCTACCCTAATCCTTCAGGTTACCCAGAGCTTCAAGCAGTGACAAGGTGACACTTATCTTTGGGATCAGTCCCTGCTGAATTAGTAAAGGCTCATCTTCTTCAGGACCATCCATGAAGAACTGCCGAACACAGGTGAGCAGCAGGGAGATATGCCCAAAGGCATGCTCATCCAGCTCCTAGGCAGGAGACCACACTGCGTCACCACTCACGTCGGCAGTTCAACGCAGGTACTTTGGGCACACCAGAAAGCAAAACATACTTGCCTTATTGATGGAGCTATCGAGCTTTTGTAAGAGCAGACGACTGTATTTTTGAGGAGAATGGCTCTCTTTCTGTTCAAAGTATTCTTTGATTTTCTGAACTCTATTACCATCAAATGCATCGGTAATGAGTGACTGAAGCTGGAAAGGCAACAGTGTGCAAATTACTCCTTACCCCAGAACATTCTATAATATCTCTAGTTCATATTATCTGTAATAATTCAATGTGAAATAGAGGTCAGCATGGAACAATGTTGAATAGAAGGCAATCACGTAACAAGTGATCGAAGTTTCTCGGCTTGTTAATACTCAAAGGCAGCAGAGAGCCTGTCCCGTGATGCTGACACACCCTAAAGTTGGAGACCCACTTGACTGGAAACATGTGATCCTACAGGTGAAAATTCTTAGCAATGCTGGCAATCTTATAACCCTAAAATGCTCATAAAGTCACACAAATGATCCTAGTAGAAAAAAATTAAAATTCCATTACAAACAATGGAAGCTGATGAATTCACAAATTGGCCATTTTGAGATTGATTTGTTTTCTAACTAAACATTATCCAAGACCTGTTTTAAGTACATACACTTGTGTAACATTCTTAACTATCACCTCTAAAGGATGCCTGGAGCTGAGGTCAAACCTCTGGAGAGCACCCAGCGGGGCCTCCTACTCTCATCCTCTACCTCCTATCCTGCAACTCCTATCCTCTACCTGGCAGCCCCAGTCCTGCCTGCTGAAAACCCTACCATGGCTGTCCCTCCTCTCAGAATCAACCTAAACCTTTGGCTGTCATCTGCAGGTGTCTGCGTGATCTGATCTCTGGCTGACTTCTAGGTCAACCCTCCCTTGCTGCCGAGTCCTCGGATAAGCCAAGCCCTTCCCAGCACAACTGTTCCAAGGCCAGGCTGCAGTCTCCCTGCCCCTTTCCCTGTGACTGGTTCCTCCCCATCTCAGCTTGTCAGGTAGATCTTCCAGGGCTACCTGTTGTAAAGGAAGCCAGTGCCTCCTTGCATCCCCAAAGCTTTCCCATTCTGACACCTAATTCCTCTTGGCTGGGAACCTGCCTCCCTGACTCTGCCACAATCATGTGGGCAAGCACTGCTTGAGCTTGGTTCATTTCTGGCTGCTTACATCCAGCACAGCACTAAGGCACAGGATCCTGCAGCCTAGGGCGCTCAGGGTGGCTGATGGTGAAAACTGACCAGAAGCGTGGATACACTGGATGGGGGAGATTCAGGAAAGGATAGATTTCTCTGCTTCTGGCTTAAGAACTGAAGGGACCATTGTGCTGATGGCCCCTGGGGAACAGGGAAGGGGCTGGAACTCACCCACACAAAGAACAAGAAATAGTCTTTGCCAAGAAAGCAGCTTGTGCAAAAAAAAAAGACTTAAACATTCAAAGAATCCCACTTCAAAGTTTTTTTTAAGCCTTCTATTGTTTCCCTCAACACAAAATTTTAACTGTAAGTTCCACTTCTTTCAGGTCAGAGTAAAACAGCATTTCAAAACAAAACTTTACAAATACAGCACGAAGATTACCAGCAAAGTGCATCCTAATTGAACAAGTTTACAGAAAAAAAGCCAAACTCCATCGTGCCGATAAAGCACAACTATTTTGAACCAACCATTGTCAAATGTCAGGTTGCAAAGTACAAATTAAACAAAGGGTCTCTACTCAGGAGTCTGTTTTCCGTACAAATTTAAACAACACCGAAGGGCTCCCATACTGAAAATTTCAAGAATCAAACCACAAGAGAAATGTCCAGAAACTTTGATAATTGTCTGAGCTCTCTATTTTTTTTTTTTTTTCAGGAAACAAGCCCTAGTTTTGCAACACCTTACCACCACATTGAAAAACTCCATGTTTCCTGCTCACTTCACCCTCACAATGGAATTGGAAAGTGTGAGACACACAGTATTTTAAAGTCCACTTTGAAGTCTAGACAGAGGTAACGGTGCTACTTCTTGAACTTGACCAAAAAATTCCCCAACGGTGTACTTTTGTCATATTCTATCACCACTATTTACGAACGCGAAAACAAGGGATATGAAGTCAAAGACCCAAATCCAGACTGACTTTTTCACCAACAGAGTATTCTAATTAACGCCAATTAAACGAATGTTGCAACTCGGGCAGAACCGCACCACGGGTGCCTTAGGAGGTCTTCACTTAGTCGCACAAGTTTTCTGGAGTCCCAGCGTTTGGGACAATGGGTCTGGACCCAGAGAGAGCAACTTGAAAAAATCTGCCTGGTCGCTTTCTAACTTGAATCCCCCCCTTCCGGAGCGCTGTAGTAGTGAGGAACTAGATCACCTTTCCGCTGCCGCCCAAACACTCAGACTAAACCTAAGGAGCTTGAAGCCGCAGACCGGACCCGCTGCCCCATCCCCTGAGCTCAGAGCCTCCCCGCCAGCTTAAACCTCAGCCCGCCAAGCTAGTGGCCGAGAGACCGGGGCTCAGTGGACTCCGGGTTCCACTGGGGTCACTCACCAGCGGCATTGTGCTCCTCCGGGCCCGACGCTGGCCTTCCCCGGTCCCTGGTCCCCGGCTCCTGGCCCCGGGCGCGCTGCTCACCTGAGGGCGCACACCTGCGCTATTCTCCATTCCACCTCCCACGAGTAGGGCGGGTGGAGGACGCTGGGTCGCAGGTGTCTGGATTTAGAGCTTCTCCAGAAATACTAGTTGATGGACAGGCCGCTGAAACCTACAACAACTCTGATTGAAATCAAGACACACGCACGCCTGACTAACCAGCGCACTCAGGTCGGGACACCTGGGCGCGCGCTCACAGGCGCACCCGCAGAAAATGGTGATCACTGGAACAGGAACTCAGTGAAAGCTTTCCCTCCTGGGTGGAATTACGAAGCCAGAGCTGGTGAAGCATTCTCTCTATGCGTCAAAGCCCTTAGAGCTGATTTTTGTGCCCTGATTGGAATGGATCCAAGCTACACTCTTCCCTGCCAAGAACCAGGCCTGCCCCTAAAATTACGACAATGCTCCCGAGACCATAGAGATATTTTCATTTTGCTTTGCTTAAATGCCCTTCTGCGTGAGTGGCAGAAAAGGGGTGTTTGAAAAAAAAGACACGTGAATACAGTAGCAAAAAAATAAAACTGCAGTTTGAGTTTTAAAAAATGTACTTTTATAGGAAAGGCAGATTTACGGAGAGAAGGAGAGACAGAAAGATCTTCCATTTGTTTGTTCACTCCAAAAATGACCCCGAAGGGCAGAGCTGAGCTGATTCAAAGCCAGGAGCTTCTTCCAGATCTCCCATGTAGGTTCAGGGTCCCAAGGACTGCGGCCATCCTCTAGGCTTTCCCAGGCCACAAGCAGGGAGCTGGAAGGGAGTTGGAACAGTCAGGACAGGAATCAGTAGTGTCCTGGTGCTTACAATTGGAGGATTAGCCAATTGGGCCATCATGCCCATCCTCAAAGTTTGTTTTCTCTCTCTCTCTCTCTTTCCTTCCTTCCTTCCTTCCTTCTTTTTCCTTTATGATTTTTCTTTTTAAAAAATGACGCTTCCACTGGAAGTACCCCTTGAGTAAAAATCAACAGACACTGTTACTAGATGCTGTGCTATTTCATGCAGTGGCATGTACATGCGTCCACATCAAAGCTATAGAGGACGCAACTGGAGTCTCCTTTAGTCAACACAGGCTTCCCCTCACACTTTCAGTGTGATCCTTGGGCTGTCTTTCCCAGGTACTAGTGTGGGAAGAGGGATTGAAAGTAGAGCAGCTTGGACCCAAAGCAGCACCTGCACGGGATGTTGATGATGCCGATGGTGGCTTAGTCCTTGAGGCCACGTCACCAGCTCTATCATCAATTATTTTCAGATGAGGTTGGGGGCATGATTTGGGGAAAATGTATTTTATGTATTCTTTGGAACTCTGCAGTAGCAATACATGCAAATCTTCAGGGAACAGTAAAATATAATAACTATTATTAATTACATTTTTACTTTGATCAGCTTCCTTTTTTTTAACCAGACATTTTATAGCAACACAGAATTAGATGCTCTTACTGTTCTCAAACAATACACAGGAGAGGCTTTGTATCTTTAGTAGATTCTTAGGACGCATTTAGAAATCGAGTTTTCTTTACATTAAAAGGTTTCATTTTGGGGGCCCAACGCGGTGGCCTAGCGGCTCAAGTTCTCGCCTTAAACGTGCCAGGATTCCATATGGTTCTAATCCCAGCAGCCCCGCTCCCATCCAGCTCCCTATTTGTGAACTGGGAAAGCAGTTGTGGTCACTTGCAGAGTGAATCATAGGATAGAACATCTTCCTCTCTCTTCCTCTCTGTATCTCTGACTTTCCAACAAAAATAAATAAATCTCTTTTGAAAGTTTGATTTTTGAAGGGTGAGTATCCTGTAGTCACACTCTGAAAGGGGTGAGCCAACAAACCTAACCAGGTTTGCACAAGATCAGAAGCTAGGTTTCATGCCTTTTCAGTGGTAATTATAAGTGACTTTCTGGAGTTATTTTAAAGCCACTTATGGATGTAAAGTAGCACATTTACCAAAATAACGATATTTTTAAAAATTTCAAGGCAGGAATGTTAATCTAACTTTGGAAGACAACACAAAAGCCTCAGGAACGCTGAGGCGGCAGAACTGGGCACAGTCCGGCAGCAAAGACAAGAAAGACAAGGCGGGTGGGGCGAAACCTCCCCCCCCCAAGGAGGAGACCTGCGCCTTCCCTGCCGCCTGGACCAGCTGAGAGAGAACTTAAGCAGAAACTCTGAGTAAAGCCAAGGGGCAATAGAGTCCCCGGGACATGCGATGTTGAGAATGAACCAAGCTTTGTTCCCCCGCCTTCTGGATTTTTTTTCCCTGTTGGTGAGCAGAACTTCGCTGCCTCTGGAGAGCTGCTCTGAAAGCTAGCCAACTAAGCAGGCTTGCCCGTGCCCTTGGCTGGACTGCGTGGACCGCGCGGATAATCCCGCAGATAATCCTTCACGGTCTCAGGCTGATGCGCGCCTGAGACACATTTGCTTTCCCCACACCCGCCAGCTCCTAGCTGGCGGCCCCCCACCCCGGCGCATCCCAGGGAAAGCAGTATCTGAGTTTGGAGCTGTGCTGGTTCTGAATTGCCTCCTCTAGCAGTGACACACCGCAAGGGGTCGGCTCTCTCTGGCTAGGGCTGCAAAAAACAATTGGCTTTGTCCCCTCGTGGCGCGGCTAGGGGCTGCAGGCGTGCCGCGCCCCCTCCCTTTCCCTTCAGCCTGGGCTTTCTAGCTGAGCAGCCCCCCACACCTCCCCTCGCCGCTGCTGCTGCTGGTGGAGAACCCCAGCACCCCAGGCGAGGGTCCCAGCTGCTCCTGGAGATCCCCTCTTGGCGCGGGGGAGGGTCTCCTGCCCTGCTGCGCCCCCTCTGCTTCCCTTGCACCTGGGCTCTCCAGCTGCCCGCTGCCCCTTCCATTCCCCTGGCAGCACAGCTGGGCTCTCCAGGAGTGCAGCGCCCCCTCCCCTTGCCACTGCTGCTGGAGTCCCACGGGAGCTGCAGCGAGGGTCGCCGCCACTGCTGGAAACCCCCCCCCCGCACCCGAGGCGCCCGGGCTCCAAGAGAGGACAGGACCCTGTCTACCGTGTTCCGGGGAAAAGACCGGGGTCCAGTCTCCTGGGTCCAGGAGAGAACGTGGCCCTGTCTCCAGTTCCAGAGAAAGGACCAGAGCCCTGTCTCAGAGTTCTGGAGAGGACCAGGGCCTGTCCAATGTGTCAGGGGGAAGACCGGGGCCCTGCTTCCTGGGGTCCAGAGAGAGGACCGGGCCCTGTCTCCCGGGGTCCAGAGTGAGGACTGTGGCCCTGTCTCCCGTGGTCTCTAGCCACGCTGTGCCCCCTTCCCCTCCCTGTGCGGCGGTGGTCTCCACCTGCGCGGGGAGAGGAATCCCCTCCTGGCAAGGCTGGGGTCTGAAGCTGCGCCACGCCCCGCCCCCTCCCCTCACCTAGCCACGTGGCTGGGTGTTATTGTGGGTCGCTCTGACTAGGCTGCAGCTCCCACTGGTATATGTGAGGGCCTAGTATGTGCTGAGCAGAACCAGGCTGGACTGCAACAGCCATTGGTCCCAGTTTATGTTGGGCCTGAAAACAGAACCAACCCAGCAATTGCAACCACCAGCTGATCCAGGAGATGGACTGTGCCGGGCCCTGTGCTTGCTAGAACACACGAGAATCTGGTCTATAAATACCTCACAATTTCTTTGGGGTTCTCCCCAATCGAAATGCTGGACTCAGAACCCTGGCCAAAAAAAGACAGAAGAAAGAACAAGTCAATCAACCACCTCAGCTCTGTGTGGCCAACGAAATACTGGGCAAATGAAGACTCTATGACTATGTCAATCAGTGGATTCTTCAACAACCCCCTTGTGCTTGGAGTGGTGAAAATGGCAGCGATTCATAACTGATGAACTGTTAAAAACCACTTGAGCAAGGATCTCAGAGCATGCCCCACATCCGGGACTTGGGGTGGGTGGGAAACTGGGAGGGGCTTCTCCCTCAATAACCCCCTTTACCTCAGATACAAGAAGGAAACAATATGGACATAATAGTCTTACCCACCTCCCTATAGCTCCTGAACCTTTTTACCGTAATTAACTATGTAAAGATTGTCAACAATATAATTTTCAAAAATAAATTTAAAAATGCAAAAAAAAAAGAAGAAACGAGTTCACTCCCAGCTCAGCGCATGCTCAGTCCTTTCCCTTGCTTTTGTCTCCTTACGCAAAATGGCACCCAACTCGGCTCTATGGGGCTGACTGGGCTGTGAATCCACTCTATTCTCGCACTGCCCATCTGGGATCTGCTGCTCTGTCTCCGCTCCTGGTCAAATCAAATGGACCAGCAGGATGGCCAGTTCTTTGGGTTCACCTCCCAAGTTCCCAGTGCAAGTCCCTTCCCACCTGGTTGCTGGTGGAGTTCCGATTGCCGTCAGCTGAATGCCGCTGGAGTATCCATCACTGCAACACCACACCGTTGTGTCTGCTGCTTTCCTGTGTCTGTCAGTCTCCAGGTATCCCTCTGCTGTTGTTCTTTTCTCTATTTCCTGGAATGTGTCCTCTCTGCTTCATCCTGATTAAATGTTTCTCCATCTGTTTAAACGTGTGCTTACCCTATTCTGCCATCTTGATTCTCCCAGCAGTGAACTTTCATAGAGCAGTCACTGCGTTCTTGGAATACTTGATTATTCAGCCATCATTCCATCAAGTAACTACTATGATCACCCACATTTTACAGATGCAAGAAGGTAAGGAGAAGAAAGTAACTAGCCCAAGGTAATACAGCCTATTAGTGACAGAATCATAATGCAGTCTCAGGAAGGCTGGATCCCAAAGTTTATACCTGCACTTTAATCCATCCTGCTACACTTCTATACTGGCACTCAAGGATGTGTCCTCAGTCCTCAGAAACCTAGTTTTGCTTACTACTTAATCATATTAAAATGGAAGATTCAGAAATTGAATACTTCAAATACTAGTCTCCACAATCTAGTCTTCATTGATTCATCAAATATATACTGCAAATGGCATGGTGCTATATAGATCCATGAGGAATATGGTGTTTGCTAAGGATTATGTCTCAAAGAAACTAGTGCTGTACACTATAGGGGTGTGTGTGTGTGTGTGTGCACACATGTGTGTGTGTGTGCACGTGTGTGTGTGTGCGTGTACAGTGGGAGAAAGAGATTATGTATGAGTACAGCTGCACAGACATGGCTCTTCATAAACTGGATTTGGAAAAATATTTCAGGTAGATATTTATACAAAGAGGAAAAGAAATTCTAGTAGAAGTAAAAGAACAAGTACATATAGAGATCAGGAATGTGTAGCAACCAGATGAAAAATTGGTAATATGGCGATATATATATATATATATATATATATATCCCGATGTGCCTAGAATAATATTGCTTTACACTTGTTTTCTCAATTCAATGACTATAAAGGCCTCTTTCACACTTACTTATCCCTTCTGGAAAAATCAGATGGTTACCCTAAGTATAGACTATAATGAGCAAGCAGGTGGAGCCTTCCCTGAAGTGTAGAGTGACCCAAGAAGCACTTTGCGTTGAACTATGTAGGTTCTTCTGTAAATACGGAGACATCATTAAATATTTAAGTGTGCATATTTTAGGAAGATAAGGTAAGGAAAACCAGGAATGTGAATACCAGTTGTGAGGTTTCTGCAACAATTTTGGCAATATAGAACTAAGATCTAGACCAGGATAATGGATGTTGAAATGTGAAGAAGTGGACAAATGTGAAAGACAATACAGTTTATCTGAAATGTCAGCTTTTTCTACAAATACTGAATGTTTTAGGCTTTGTGGGCTATATGATCTTTGTATGATTACATACAATTGTAGAATTCTGCCTTTATAACTGAAAGCAGCTGTAGACAATGTACATGAATAAACATCACTACGCTGCAATACAATTTTATAGATGGACACCAAAATTAGAATTTCATACTTTTCATGCACATAAGACATTTATTGTAACAACTGAAATAGAGAAACCATTTGTAGTTTGTAGCTATACAGAAAGAGATAATGGGCCAGAAGTTCTTGCTTAACCCTGGCCTAATTAGGTCTCATAATAAGATCTACTAATCACATTAGCATGTTTGATCTTTAATCAAACAACTAGTTATGAGATAATCCCAACATTACTAAATCATCAGATTTTACTCTTCATTAGAACTGCAAATATCTTGACTAATGGAATCTCTTTCATGATTTGTCACAAAATACTGAGCACAATTAAATCAGCCTCTCTGACACCTACTTCTTTAGCAATAAGTATAAGATGTAAGTACATACAACCATAGGGAAAAGGGCATTCATCTTGTTAATTCTTCAACAACACAATCCATCAACATTATGTCATAGAGCCTCAGACTTTTGGTAAATGTTCAAGGGTAAGTGCTTTGCAATTGCCTTGATCATCATCATCATCATCATCATCATCATAACAATAACGCAAGTGATTTAAAGCACACGGTCACTGGTGACATAACTTCCAAAGATGTTCACTATATCTGTGTACAAATTCTATCCAAACAGGACTCGCCTCTACAGTGAAAAAAACAATGCTTCCATAAACGGTATCACCATCAAATCAAAATTGTTTCAACATTAGTACTTTGAGGGGGAAGAGAAGTAGACAGGAGAATGATACCTACAAGGTCCTTGTTTTCTGAAGTGACTTCTATATTTTCAGAATCTCTGGTTTCAACAAATGTAACATGACCATCTTGTTGCTGCTTCCTATTCACTTCCCTTATTAAACCCATCATTTCACACACCCCCACCCTCCCTAACTAAAGCTCATCCTGTTTTCCAAACAGTCCTGGGACTTCACTTCCTTACTCAGGTTAGCAAAAATTAATAACATTGGAGACTCTAGCACTACAATTCAAGAACAGGAAATGCAAACTACAGGTTAAAGTCCTGCCTGACAACTTAATTTGTCTTCCATTTCCAAAAACTGAGCAAGAAATTGAATCCATAATATAATACTGAGGTAATATAGAATAAGTGACACAGAACCCAAGTTGCACTGATCCAAAGCCTATGTTTAAATTTGAAATATTCAGGGAATAAATCTTTTAAAAAACTGAAATGTCAGTTGCTCCCTTGGGCCATCCAGACGTTTGATTTTTTCTTGGCTGAAAGTTTTACTGCCTAGCTTTGAGCAACTTTTAATCCCTACTGTATTGGGAATCTATACAGAAGATGAACTGCCTATATTTGAAAATAGAAAGGCAGCTTAAGCTAATAAATGACAAAGGAACTATTGAAGGAAGTTGAAGCCTGGGATTCAGTTCCCCAGAACTTTTAGTATCTTCACAAAATAGGACTTTATTCAAATCAAGTTCAAGGTCAAAAATTCAAACATGATTGTACCCAAAGGTACCCAGTATTCAAGTGTCTGTTAATTTTCCTAAAGCTTCACAAGAACTTTTCCTTTTGGGTTTCACATTTTAAGACCAGCACTTTACAAAGAACTAATGGCATCACCTGCAGGTATTTTCCAGACACTAGAACTCCCCATTCTCCCACCTTTACATACACTAACACCCCTTACTGTCACTTGGTTACAAACATCAGGTGGGCTCTTACAGGAAAGTGACATGCAGATCCAATGGGCAGGTTGTTTGTATCAGCTGGCGTGATGTCATCACTCTGCACAGCACTCACTCATGACACCCCCTTCCTCCGTCTGGTTACCTCCTGGGATTGCAGCTTTCGTTCACACAATCTGTTTCCACCAACTACAAAAGTTTAGAGTAACAAAACAAAACCAAAAAACCCAACAAACAAAAAACTGGGACAACGAGCTCAGCCCTGGTACTTCATGACTGTATGATTGTGAATGAGTTACTCCAAGTTGTTAGACCCAATATCCCACACCCATAAAAAGGATGATAAAACTATTGTTCTTAAGCCTACCGGAAATAATAAATGAGATGATGGGGAAGTTCTCTTGTAAAAAGTAAGAGGTAGGATAGAGCCCACCATGGCCACCAGATAGACTGTCATAACGACTAGGCCCAAAATGATCCGATATTGCAGATGGTGAATAGAAGCAAAACTTAGAAACAAAACAAAATAAAGGGAAAGGGAGAGAATGAGCTTCAGTTTGGTAGTAGGAGAAACAATGAAATGCTGTGGAATGGCCCAGGGTGACAGTAAGATGCAGCCCTAGAAACATACTTACTAGTAGCTGTTCTTTAATCCAAATGCTTGGCAAAACCGTTTCTATTTAATTTATACTTTCTAAAATAGCCTCTTCACTTACTTTTCCTCAAGTTTCAGAGAAACAAGGGTAGAAAGGGCAGCTTTGCCTGCCCTCTCGTGGCCACCTGCACTCACTGCAGGACGCTCCTCCTAACTGCTGCCAAGTCAAGGGAAGCAGCCCCAGCCACAGAGACCTTCTCTCTCAAGCACTCTTTAGAAGTTGCAAAGGAGTCCCATGACGGAAGCCCTACATATGCCCTCGGAGTCTGCATTCGCAGGAAAAAGCAATAGAGGCAGAGCACAGCACACAGCACACAGCACGCTCCCTCCCAGGAGGGCAGCAGGTGTCTATCTCTTCCTGCCTGCCTGACTGCCTGCCTGTGTGCATGCCAGCCTTCCTCTGTGCTATTTGCTTTGAAACACAGAGGAACAGAGAGGGAGAGAGAGCAATCTTTCTTGCATCTGCTGGCTCACTTCCCCGAGGACCAGCACCAGAGCCAGCCGAGGCTGGGCCACGACAATCCCGGGAACCAGGAGCTTCCTCCAGGTGTCCACCTGGGCACAGGGGCACAGGGGCACAAAGCCCTGCACCATCCTCCACTGCTCTCCCAGGAGGATCGGCTGGGAGCTGGCCTGCGGGGGAAGCAGCCAGGATCTGAAGCAGCACCCATGCAGGCCATCTGCCTGGCAGGCTGATTCTTGACCCACTGGGACACCACCCTGCACCACTCCGCTCCAACAAACACCACCCCATACCACACACACAGGAAGGTTGTGAGGGCCTCGGTGTGGAGACCCCAGCAGCGGGGTTCCCGTCGAGGGTCGCCTCTGCTGCGGGAGACCCCTGGCAGCCGAGGCGAAGGTCTGCAGCAATTCCGCCGCCCCTCCCCTTCCCTGGCGCCTGGGCTCTGCAGATGCACCATGCCCCATAGGCTAAACTCGCCATGTGCCTGAGCTATCCAGGCGCGCTGCTCCCACCACTCCCCTGGCTGCCTCAGCTGGAGACCCCAAGCACCCGAGGCGAGGGTCGCTGCTGCTGATGGAGACCCCCTAGCAGCCAAGGCGAGGGTCACCGCTGGTGCTGGAGACCCCTGCAAGCCAAGCCCAGGGTAACCATCGCTGCTGGAGACCGCCAGCACTTGAGGCGAGGGTCGCCGTCGTTGCTGAAGAACCCTGACAGCCGAGGCTAGGTCCCCAATGCTGCTGGATACCCCCATGTGCAGCGGAGCAGGTCTCTGCTGCTGATGGAGTTCCCCCAAAGTGCTGGGAGGGTCTCAAGCCATGCAGCGCTCTCTCCCCTTCCCTTGCTCCTGGCCATACCAGCCCCGCTGCGCCCCCTCTCTTCAGTTCGCTGCTGCTGCTGGAGACCACTGGAAGCCACGGGGAGTGTCTTCCCCTGTGCCAGGACCCCTACCCTTCCCTTGTCTCTGGGCTTTCCAGCCTGGCTGCGCTGCTTCAGCTCCCCTCGCCTAGCCGCTGCTGGAGACCCTCGGCAGCCAAGGTGAGGGTGGCCGACGCTGCTGGAGACCCCCAGGAGCCGAGGCCAAGGTTGCCAATTACCCTGGAGATCCCCTCCTGGCGCTGCTAGGGGTTGCAGCAGTGCCCCGCCTCCTCCCCTTCCCTTGAGCCTGGGCTTTCCAGCTGCAGCGCGCCCCCTCCCCTCCCTTAGCCGCCACTGCTGAAGACCCCCTGCAGCCGAGGCGAGGGTCGCCGTCATGGCTGGAGACCCACGGGAGCCGAGGCGAGGGTCGCCGTTGATGGAGACCCCCGGGACCTGCGGGGAGGGTCTCCGCTGCTGATGGAGACCCCCGGGCAGCCGTGGCGTGGGTCGCCTCAGCTGCTGGAGACCCCCGGGGTCCTCGTTGAGGGTAGCCTCCACTGCTGTAGACCCCCTAGCAGCTGAGGCCAGGGTCTGCAGCCATGCCATGGCCCCTCACCATCACTTGCGCCTGGGCTCTCCAGCCGTGCCCCGCCCCCTCCCCTCGCCTAGCCGCTGCTGCTAGAGACCCCCAGCTCCTGCGACGAGGGTCGCCGACGCTGCTGGAGACCCCCGGAAGCCAAGGCGAGGGTTGCCGCCACGGCTGGAGACCCCTACCAGCCGAGGCCAAGGTCGCCAATTCCCCTGGAGATCCCCTCGTGGCGCTGCTAGGGGTTGCAGCAGTGCCTCGCCTCCTCCCCTTTCCTTGCGCCTGGGCTTTCAAGCTGCAGCGCGCCCCCTCCCCTCCCGCCACTGCTGGAGACCCCGTGCAGCCGAGGCGAGGGTCTCCGCTGCTGATGTAGACCCCCAGCACCCGAGGCGAGGGTCGCCAATGCTGCTGGAGACCCCTAACAGCCGAGGTGAGGGTTGCCAATGCTGATGGAGACCCCCAGGTGCAGTGGAGCAGGTCTCTGCTGCTGCTGGAGTTCCCCTCACGGTGCGGGGAGGGTCTCAAGATATGCCGGGCTCCCTCCCCTTCCCTTGCTCCTGGCCTTACCAGCCCCGCTGCGCCCCCTTACATCAGTTCATCACTGCTGCTGGAGACCTCTGGCAGCAGCAGTAGCGAGGGTCGCTGCTGCTGGAGACCCCCGGCACCAGAGGCGAGTGTCTTCCGCCGAGCCAGGGCCCCTCCCCTTCCCTTGTGTCCCTGTCATCTACAAGAGGGACAGAGCTCCAGGCTCCTGGCTATCCAGTGGCCCAGGCCTTGATGTCAGCCATTGAGATGGAGGATCTGTCTCCCCCTCTTTATCTACCTTGCAAATCAAGTATTTCTTAAAGAAAAATTAAAAATGAAAATAGTTGAAAGTCAAGATAAATGAGGATCAACAGAATTAAAAAATATTTGAACTTGAAGACAGGTTCAATATTTTCTAGTAAGCTTTTAAAAAAATGTGAGAAAGGGAATGAAAGCAGCCCGAGAGCTTTGAGACCTTACTGAAATGAACACTTTCTTGGAATTCCTGAGAGGAACAGAGTATGCCGCATATTCAATGAAACAGCTCATAACTTTCCTGATCTTAATAAGTACACCTCCAAGTACAGAAGGCCTATAGGATGTCAATTGACAGGATCAGAAAAGATCCACGTTCCCTTGACCTATTGTGGTCCAGCTCTTTTAAGTGCAAACAATTGTTCATTCTCAAAAGGAAAGCACTGTCATTTTCAAGGGGACCTCCACTAAACAAACAACATTGTCAAACAGAAATTTTATAGGCCAAGAGGGAATTGAATGGTTTATTTCAAGTTGTGAAGAAAAAGTAAGCCTATCAGCCAAAAATACTGGGCTGAGTAGAACTATCCTTTATAACTTAAATATTCTCCAAAATGAGTGAAAGTCAGGAAAGTCATCAGAATCAACTGGCCTCCTAAAACTTGTTTGAGGGAAATGTACAGACAGAAGCAAATAAAAGGTAGCAGGCTAGCATCATGAGAACATGCAAAACTTCTATTTATTCTCATTACAAAGTCAGATATACAGAGAGGAGAGACAGAGAGGAAGATCTTCCGTCTGATAGCTCACTCCAAGCGGCCGCAATGGCTGGAGTTCAGTCAGTCCGAAGCCAGGAGCCCGGGCCCCCCATGTGGGTTCAGGGTCCCAAGGCTGCTGGTCATCCTTGACTGCTTTCCCAGGCCACAAGCAGGGAGCTGGATGGGAAGCAGAGCCACTGGGATTAGAAACAGTGCCCATATGGGATCTTGGCATGTGAAAGGTGAGGACTTTAACCACTACGCTATTGTGCTGGGCCCAAAATGGAAAACTTTGAAGCTCACCCATAACTGGATGAAGAATACTCAGAAGAAACCAATTAATTATTCAGTGGATAGATTACTTACTAATAACAGCTACTTACTGTTACTACTTATTAGCAACAGCTTTGAAAGTCAATGGACCACACTCCCAGGTAAGATAGAGTTTGGCTAAATGGATTAAAAAATAACCGAGGATATGTACCTTAAGAAACTCATTAGTAAAGACACACACTGGTGAAAAGATGGAAAAAAATGTTCTACCTAAGTGGAAACCTAAAGCAAGCAGGAGTAGTGCATTAGACAAAATACACTTCAGCCAAAAGCTATAAAAAGATACAAAGATCATCAGATAGTGATCAAGGAATTAATTCAACAATAAGATAGGACAGATTGGGTACTATATATCCAATGCCACAGCATGTTATTTTCTTAAAAAGCCTTATTATATCTAAAGGGAGGGCCCGGCAGTGTGGCCTAGTGTTAAAGTCCTCGCCTTGAACGAGCCGGGATCCCATATGGATGCCAGCTCTAATCCCAGCAGCTCCACTTTCCATCCAGCTCCCTGCTTGTGCTCTGGGAAAGCAGTTGAGGACTGCCCAATGCCTTGGGACCCTGCACCTGCGTGGGGGACCTGGAGGAGGTTCCTGGTTGGATCGGCACAGCACCGGCCGTTGTGCTCACTTGGGGAGTAAACATCAGACAGAAGATCTTCCTCCGTCTCTCCTCCTCTCTGTATATCTGATTTTGTAACAAAATAAATCTTTTAAAAAAAACACATACATATCTAAAGGGAGAGTCAAGCTCCAGATCAAGAAAAGTGGAGTTAAGGAATCAACTAACATGTCAATCAAGCAAAAAACAAACAAACAAACAAAAAACAAAAACAAAAAAAAAAAACAAAAAGAAAAACCACAGTTCTAGGGTATACAGACACTGACACA
Organism: Ochotona princeps; assembly: GCF_030435755.1. Classification (NCBI taxonomy): domain Eukaryota; kingdom Metazoa; phylum Chordata; class Mammalia; order Lagomorpha; family Ochotonidae; genus Ochotona; species Ochotona princeps. The sequence goes on along the minus strand of NC_080833.1, from coordinate 151,956,220 downwards.
GCATTCATTGCAATAGCTTTAGAATATGTACTTGAATACACTAAACTTCCTCTAAGACCACATATTAAACCACAACAAAAAACACATCATATCTTTTCTAATCACAAAAATCTAAATCCAGACAAATTTGGTAATTATAAAGCCATAGATTGAGGGGCCGGCCCTGTGGCTCAAGGGGCTAATCTTCCACCTTGCACACCGGCATCCATGTGGGCACTGGTTCATGTTCCGGGGGCCTCACTTCCCTTCTAGCCCTCAGCTTATGGCCTGCAAAAGCAGTGGAGGATAGTTCTCGTGCTTGGACCCTGCACCTGTGTGGAAGACCTCAAAGAAGCTCCTGGCTCTTGGCTTGGGATTGGTTCAGCTCCGGCCATTGCAGCCATTTGGAGAGTTAATCTTCTCTTTGTAACATCTGCCTTTCAAATAAATCTTGAAAACAAAACCATCTGCAGATTAAATATTATGATCCTGAAATCCAAAGAAGAAATGTGGAAGAAATCCAAAAGAAAACTTAAAAATTGAATGAAATGAAAATACAGCATTTCAAAACTTACATAAGACATCTAAAGAAATACTAAGTAAAGGTTGAAGCATTAAATGCCTACATAAAAAAATGGAAAGGTTTCAAACAGGTTAGGTGCATTTTGGGTATCTAGAGAAGGCAGAATAAACTAAATCCCAAAGTTAGTAAAGAAATAAAGATCAAACCAGTAAACGAGGAGAAAAACATGAAAGATCAGTGAAACAAAGGTTATTTCAAAAAGAAATAAAACCAGCAAACTTATAGACTAACCTAGAAACAAAACATTGAAATGAAATTAGAGAGCTGGGCCCGGCGGCGTGGCCTAGCAGCTAAGGTCTTTGCCTTCAACGCTCCAGGATCCTGTATGGGTGCTGGTTCTAATCCCAGCAGCTCCACTTTCCATCCAGCTCCCCGCTTGTGGCTTGCGAAAGCAGTCAAAGACAGCCCAAAGCCTTGGGACCCTGCACCCACATGGGACACCTGGAAGCAGCTCCAGGCACCTGGCTTCGGATCGGTGCAGCATGGGCCATTGAACTCACTTGGGGAATGAATCATCGGATGGGACATCTTCCTCTGTCTCTCCTCCTCTCTGTATATCTGACTTTGTAATGAAAATAAAATAAATGTTAAAAACAGCAAAAAGAAATTAGAGGAGAGCTGAGAAACGAAATCTAACCAACACTAGAGAAAGGTGAAAGGTCACTAAGGACTATTGTGAAGAACTGTATATGCATTCATAGTGTTCATTGTACGAAAAACGCAAATTTTAAGACCTTTTTCATCAAGATAAACAGATCTTTAATTCTGTCTTCTACAAACTTTTTGAAACATTGTTTGGAATTTAAAGTTGATCTCATGTGAATTTAGAATAATATCACAGATTGGGGGGAAGAAGGGAGAGGGATAGAAAAATGGGAGAAGTCTGATGGACAAGTTGAAAGTAATGGCTGGGTAGAAGAACTAAGTTCTGGTGTTCTATAGTATGACAAGGTGATGACAGTTACCAATAACATGCTGTGTGTACATACATATGTGGACGCGTCTACACATTATATATAACATACAGTTAATACATATAAAGCTAGATGGAAGGAATTTGAGTGTTTCAGCACATAGAAATTATCCAAGGAACTACATAACTAGATCTATTCACCCCCATTTCATCAGTACCCAATGTTTGCTTTACATGCAGCAAAACCTTACAGAGTCCCCGTGGATGCATATTTGTGTCAATTGATCTTAAAAATGTAAAACGTTGCACTTAAAATTATGACCACCTTATATATTCAAGTAACCAGAAACTTAAAACATGAGGATTTTAATTGTTGTGGAACATTCAGACTGATTTAATGAGAAAATTATGGAGACATGCGTCTGCTAACTATTACATGCAAACAATTGGAACTATCAGGTTTTGACTGGTGCATTATTTTGCCAGCAAGATTCTTTGCAATGGTGAAAAATATTCAAAAATTCACCTTTTGTTCTTACAGTCCGCCACAAAGAACAAACCCTCACTTTCACTCCCTCGCTTAACTACACCTCATGTCTTTTTCCTCCATGGCGATGTGTTATGTTTCTTTAGAAGAGCCAAGAGACTCAATACAGAGACAGCTAGAACTTATACGAGAGTTTGGTAGAGTGGCAGGGTACAAAATGAAGTAACGAAAAGCAGCTATAGTGTATGCAAACAGCCCCAAGATGGAAAGGGATCTAATCAGCAAGATATCATTCAAAATAACAGAAAACTATGAAGTATCTGGGAATAAACCTAACCAAAAATGTAGGAGACCCATTTGAAGAAAACTACAAACTACTTAAAAAATAAATTGAACAAGACCTCAGAAGATGGAGTAACATCCCATGCTCCTGGATAGGTAAAATCAGTATCATTAAAATGTCTATACTACCAAAAGCAATATATACATTCAATGCAATTCCAATCACATTACCCAAAACATTCTTCATGGAACTGGAAACAATGATTCAAAGGTTCATTTGGAAACACAAAAACCCAAGAATAGCTAGAACCATCCTGAAGCACAGGAAGTTAGCAGGGCGAATTACAGTTCCGAACCCCTGGACATACTATGGGGCAGTGGTTATCAAAACAGCCTGGTAGTGGCACAAAGATAGAGAGGAAGATCAATGGAGCAGAATAGAAACACCAGAAGGGAACCCACACAGATACAGCCAAATAATCTTTGACAAAAAGACAAACGACAATCTAGGCAAATGGAAAGGTCTGTTCAATAAATGCTGTTGGGACAACTGGTTGATAGCCTGCAGAAACAAAAAGATAGACCCACATCTCTCACCATACACTAACATCAAATCTACATGGATAAAAGACCTAAACCTATATCCAGAAACCTTCAAACATTTGGAAGAAAATGTTGGAAATACTCTGCAAAATCTAGGGGTAGGTCCCGACTTCCTGAAAAGGACACCAAAAACAGCAATCAAGACACGAACAAATGAATGTATCTACATCAAACTAAGAAGCTTCTGCACAGCAAGGGAAACAATCAACAAAGTAAAAAAGCAGCCCACAGAATGGGAGAAGATCTTTGCACACTACATAGGTGATATGGGGCTAATCTCCAGAATATACAAAGATCTCCAGAACAACCAAAACAAACCACTCAAGAAATGGGCAGACATTTCACAAAGGAACAAACCCAAATGGCAAACAAACATGAAAAAATGCTCAGCTTTCCCTGGAAATAAGGGAAGTACAAATTAAGACAACAATGAGATACCACCTAACGCCAGTGAGGATGGCTCACATACAAAAAACCACCACCAACACTTGCTGGCGAGGATGTGGGGAAAAGGGAACCCTACTCCACTGCTGGTGGGACTGCAGACTTGTACAGCCTCTATGGGAATCAGTATGGAGAACACTCGAACAACGGAAAGTCTGCATACCATATGATCCAGCAATAGCACTCCTAGGAATATATCCAAAACAACTGTTACATGAGAAACCAACATGCACTCCTATGTTCATAGCAGCACAATCAATTGTACAACCATGGAAGTAACCGAAATGCTTATCAGCAGAAGACTGGATAAGAAAGCTATGGTTCATTTACTCCATGGAATACTACTCAGCTTTAAACAAAATGAAAGGCAGTTTTGTAGCCAAATGGGCCCAACTGGAAACCATAATGCTAAGGGAAATGAGCCAATCCCAGAAGGTTAGATACCACATATTTGCCTTAATTTAAGATGAAATGATGCCAGTACCTGTAAATTGTAGTATTATTCCAAGCCCAAACAGTCTGTAGCTCATGCAATAAGATATTGTGATGTCACCAATGAACCAACAACCAATGTGAATCAAACTGCTTATGATCTACATCAAAGAATTGTAAAACCTGATATACTTTTAAGACCCTATGCTACTTGGAAATGGGGTGGGAGAGCAGAGAAATCTTCCATCTGCTTAGAATGTGAGGAAGACGTGAAGTATAACCTGTCAGGAATGGAACAAGTAACTCAAACTACAAAGACATATAGGGGGAATCAAGAGCGATCCTGACAATCTCTTAACAGGTCGTACACACAGAGCAGGGGGGCACCCCAGAGTGGAGCAGGTGGACAGGAGGAGGCTTGTATCCCAACCCTGTAGACTCCCGCATCCTCACCAAGGACTATCACTACGGGCACCAAGGACTACATCCCAACCGCCAAGAAGAACATAGGGAATTGGAGTGCCTTCGGAGCCTGAGAATTCTGAGGTCATCCACCCCCATCTGGATCTCCCACATGGGATGGAAGAAGCCCAAATCCTTCCTGACAGGATCCAAGGTCATCGGAACAACAGCCAGGAGCCCTGAGCAGTCTGCAGAAACAGAAGAGCAGTAAACTTCCTTTGGGACTAGGGAGAGGAGCTTTCTCTGATCCTTACTTAGTTCCAACTTTGGATCCCCACCCTCTCCTGCAAGGACCATCAGGGTCGCTGCAGAGACCCCCCCCCCCAAAAAAAAAAAAAACATTAGGATAGAGAACAACAAGGAAAGCTTAGAACCAGGAGGAAATGGTCGGCGTGGACTCACACATACCTTACTAGGGAGGACACAAAGATTGGTTACTCCTCACTAAGGCATTGAAGATTTCTCTGCACACCCCTCCTAAAACTGTTCTGCACCTCAACTGTTGACAAATGCCTTGTCAGAGTTATAAGCCAGTTTAGACTATCCTAAAATCTGCCAAGTTCAGCAACATTATGTTTTAACACTATAAACTGCTAAATACTCCAATGAAAATAGACACGAGACAGCTGAATAGTACCCTATAGCCATTTTAAGGTGTATAGAAGCCGGTTCCGTGTATAAACTAAAATTGAAATGCCAATGAAGTACTCACAGGATGTGGTTAAGAACTTGCATTTTAACGTACTGATTGCTCAATACCATGTCAATTAACTCCATCATGTTGTAAATTGTTGCTGATGTTTTGTTGTGGCTTTTAATTGATTGGCATGATATTCTGCCAGCTCTATTTTCAGACCAGAGATGGTCTCCCCAAGAAACCTGGAGTTTATCTGGACAATAAGATGCTGGACACTATGCAAACTACATGGTTGCTATGAAAGAATCTTGACTTAATTTGAACTGTAATACTGCAACAAGGTGGAACAATCCACCATGGGGGGATGGCATGGGGAGGGGTTGGGGGAATCCCAGAGCCTATGAAACTGTCATGTAATGCAACGCACTTCATAATAAAAAGTGAGGGAATTGTAACTCAAATAATCCACAAGTCTAATTTTCATTGTAGTTAGACTTCCTCTAGAGCTAACAAGTAGGTTCATTGTCTAATTTGATCATCATTAATTTCCCACTTTTTACCCACAGCTGTCCAAAGAATAAAAATCCAAAACACATCTAGCCAGAAGGCAGAAAATACAAGCTAAAAATTATGGAATTCTCACAAGTTGGGTACTTAACCAGGAACAGGTGTACTTTTCCTAACATTGGTGAGCTAGAGAACTCACATACACTGTCTCTTTCAACCAGTCTTTAAAATGTTTGTGGAGAATGCTCATGAAAGCCAACGTATGGATTTCAAGTCTGCATGGAAACTTCTCTTTTGACTCCATTTTTACGGACTTTGTGAAGCATCCCACTTCCTACTTCCACAAACACCTCCACGAGGCAGAGAAGCACCAGACTTTCATCCTTGTCTGATCTTCTCCTATCTCGGTATTGAGCATTTGAGCATTACTCCCACGTTTGTCTACACGAGGAATGTTGCTGGCCAATGCTGACAAATTAACGTCTAGTCTAACGCACGTCTCAGTTTCTCTACCATGCCGTAACAGTAAATAACTTCAGAAGTACTCTCAACATTATGGCTTTTCTAGAAATCACTTGGTCCCTAAATGATGGAAAACAATCCTTACTGACATGTATGCATAATTCCGGTAAGGCACATCTCACTTGGAATCCACATAGCTCGTCAGAAGCTCCGAGATCAAGAATGATCTACTAGGTGATGCTAGGGAACGCGGGGCTATGCTTAACAGATGAAGCTGTAACAGCCTAATGGAAAATTGAGACATTTGAATTTTTAGTAGGAAATGAGCTAAAAGCAGATAACTATTTAAGAACCTTAATGGGGTGAAGTTCATGCTCACACAAGCCATCTTTCTTTACAATTCTTGCTTGTGTGTGTGTTTAGGAAGTTTCAGCCCCGTGCATATGGAGTAATTCTGACAGCCTAGTTATCCTTGAAAAAAAGGCCAGCATTGGTTTAGGAATGGGCTACCAACATGGGATATGTTCAGCTCACAATGTACTGGCCTTCAGTATTTTAGTTGGAGAGTTAAGATTTTGGACCTGGTGAGGTGGCCCAGCAGTTAAAGTCCTCGTCTTGAATGTGCAGGAATCCCATATGGGCACTGCGTCTAGTCCTGGCAGTCCCGCTTCCCATCCGGCTCGCTGCTTGTGGCCTGGGAAAGCAGTTGAAGATGGCCCAAAGCCTTGGGACCCTGCACCCACGTGGGAGACCTGGAGGAGGACCTGGGCTCCTGGCTTCAGATCGGCTCAGCTCCAGCTGTTGCGGCCACTTTGAGGAAGGAATCATTGAACAGAAGATTGTCCTCTCTCCTTTCTACATGTCTGGCTTCCCCCCAAAAATAAATAAATCTTTAAAAAAATATTCTGACTGTAAAGTCAGATTTACAGAGAGGATGAGGAGACAGAAAAATCTTTCATTTGCTGAGCCACTCCAAGTGATTGCAACAGTTGGAGCTGAGCCAGGAGCTTCTAGGTCTCCCATGCCAGTACAGGGTCGCAAGGCTTTGGGCTGGCCTTGATTGCTTCCCCAGGTCACAAGCAAGAAGCTGGATGGGAAGTGGAGCAGCCGGGATACAAGTGAGCGAGCAGCCCTGTGGGATCCTGGCACTTGCAAAGGTGTCGACTTTAGTCAGTAGGCTACTGCTCCGGGTCCAGTTGGAGAGTTGTCACTCAAATGTTTACGGTTAAAGATCCTGATAAGCCATAGAATGCGTTTACATGTAAAATAGTAGCAAGTGAGTACAGCATGGTTTTGCACATGATTTCCTGCACATCTGCAAGTAATTAAACAGTTGTTCAAATGATAGCAGACACAAACCCTCTGGCAATGTATTTCACTGGAACTGTTCATCTTATTGAGAGTTTCTGGCAGCAAAGCATGATATTCCAACAATTCCTTCATTTTGCTTGACTGAAAAAAAGAAAAAGCTGCCCAGTGACTGCAGTAGACCTTGTTCTTAAGGTAAGATTACCAGGGAACTAAGCAAAAACATACATTCAGAATATTTGATTTGTTGATGTCCGTTTGGCATTGGTAGGGGACTTGTGCATTGTTTTCTGCAATAGAAAACATGGCATCACACAGTCAATCTTTCCAAGGCTTCAGGGAACTGGCCTCGCTTCTCCTACCCAACTCTCAGTAGACTGCAACTGAGAATTACAGTCATGTTTTTGGAGTTCTTTCAGGTTAGACAATGTGATTTCAGTCTCTGGCTCTTTCCACAAACCAAAATTTATAGTCAGCACTTATTGATAGTTTGACGCTATTGAATAATTTTCAGTCCTGTAAGACGTCAGAGAGGATGCTGGCAAATACTTTCCTCCTATACATCACTCCCAAGTTACTTAGCTCCCCTCAGTACCTTCCTGTCAGCATTCCAAGTGCCTCATTTACTCCAACTCCCTGGTTTCTGATGAGATGGAAATAGATATTTTAAGAGGGTCTTCTCTCTCTCTTTCTCTCTCTCTCTCTCTCTCTCTCTCTCTCTCTCTCTCTCTCACACACACACACACACACACACACACACAAACACAAGAAGTCATAGTATATTTCTTCCATGGGAAGGGATGACTGATCAAGAAGGATGGCTGTTTTAAATTTTATTATTTATTTGAAAGAATGGAGGCAAGTAGACACTTGCCTCTTATACTTACTGAAATAAACCAGTCCCCCAAAGACAAATGGGTTCCTTCCTGTTTGTTAGCTAATACAGAGTACAGAAGTGGAATATGACTGAAACTGACACCTTGAGATTTGATTAATGTTTATAACCCTCATCTGTACTCTTGAGAAATCGTGGTTTTTCTACTTACTACTTGTGGAATTCTTTAATGGAGGATTAAACTTGTGGTTATAAACTCAAAGTATGCTGCAGTGAAAAGTTAAACAAAAATTATAAGGGAAGGAGGAGAAAGGGCGAGAGTGTGGCAGAAGGCTAGACAGGTTGGGAAATCTCATTATGCTCTTAACTTTAAGTAAAATACAAGGAATGTATTCCAGTTAAATAAAACTTTACAAAAAAGAGAGGAGAGTAAGAGAATAGAGAAAGATTTTCTATTAACCGATTTAATCTGAAAATGCCTGCCACAGCATGGGCTAGGTCAGACCAAAGGCAGCTGTCAGATATCCATCCCCAGGTGTATGTGGATGGCAGGAACCTAGCTGTGCAGATTATCACTTGGTTACTTCCAGGGTTCATTAAGATGAAGTTAGTATACTTGGCATATGCTTGCTAAGAGGGAATCTCAACTGAACTTGAACTATGGTTACGCAACAAGGTGGAGGAACCCACCATGGGGGGAGGGTGTGGGGAAGTGTGGGGAGAATCCCAGTTCCTATGAAATTACAACACAATGTAATTAATGATCAAATTTAATAAAAAAAAAAAACAAAAACAAAACAAAAGCAAAAAAATAGATGAAGTTTAGAGCCCGCAGTTGAAGCGGCATTGGAATCCAGATCCCATGATATGGGCTACAGGAGTCCTCCAGCATCATCTTAATCTCTGCCAACATTTGCCTAGGGATGATATTTTAAACAGTTTAACCATAATAGTAGCAGGAACTAACTTAATCACATGCCTTTAGCAAGTAGGAAAACAAAATGTGAAGCCTGGACTTTGCCACCCAACATCCCTCCCCACGACCTCCCCTGCCCTGGCGCTTTACCTTAGGTTCCTTAGTTTTGGTGTTTCTGCTATGTGAAGTAGGATTCGAGTTACAGCTTTTCCATGAGCCAAAATGAGTTATGAGCACTTCATGTATTTGTCAAGAAACTTCTCTGTGCCTTTGTTTCTCATCTGTTGAATAGGATCACTGATTCCTACCTTCTGAAAGTCAGTGATAGTGTGCTTGGTGTAACACTTGGCATGCAGAGCGCAGCATTGTTGTTGCCATCTGTGGATCCACTTGCAAAGTATTAATCAGAAATTGGATTCCCTACATATTAAGTGAATATTTCTCAAATTTGAAATCTAAGAATAGGATGGCTTATCTGTAGGTCCCTTAGCTTAGGGACCGCTATGCTGCTGGTTTGACCTAGGCACATAGAATGTACATATCAATATGTAATATTGTACCAAAAGACATAGTCATAACCCAGGCTCAGAAATGACTAATTAAATCCTCAAACAGCATCAAGTGCTCATATAGACAGTATGAAAAGTACAGGTTCACAAATATTTCTTTTCCACATATATTCTTTATACAATGTTAACATTGTTATGGGAAAATAGCTGAATAGTTCCTTTTGTCCTTGCCAGCAAAGTGACACAACAAGAGGGTAACAGAGCCGGCATTTCTCAACATGCTCCTCTTTATTTTTCTCTAATTTAAATCTAGGCATCCCAGACTGGATGAGTCACTCTTTATGGACCTAAACTGCTCAAATAGTGGACAATTACTTAATAAATCCTTCTCCAACTCTCTCCCCCATATCCGGCCACATGCTGTGATGCATGACTGCTGGCCTTGTTCGAAGGCTTCTCTAAGCCAGTGACTCACCATAGCTCTATTACCATGAAGCCAAAGATCAGCAGTCTCCTTATGTACAAACTATCGCTGCAAGTTTGATCAGTTCCTTTATTGCACGAGTAGGTACTGTTTATGACTCGGCCAAAACTTTTCTCATGGCAAAAACAAACACAAATTAAGGATAAAGGGCCCGGTGGTGTGGTCTAGCGGTCTCGCCTTGAAAGCCCCGGGATCCCATATGGGTGCCGGTTCTAATCCCGGCAGCTCCACTTCCCATCCAGCTCCCTGCTTGTGGCCCAGGAAATCTGTTGAGGATGGCCCAATGCTTTGGGACCCTGCACCCGCATGGGAGACCTGGAAGAGGTTCCTGGTTCCCGGCTTCGGATTGGCGCGCACCGGCCATTGCGGCTCACTTGGGGAGTGAATCATTGGATGGAAGATCTTCCTCCCTGTCTCTCCTCCTCTCTGTATATCTGACTTTGCAATAAAAATAAATAAATCTTTAAAAGAATAATAAAATAAAACAGAAGCCAAGAAGTACCTCTAGACTTACCAGCCATGCAAAAGGGAGGCGCATGCTTGCAGTCTGCCCTTTGGAACGAATTCAAGACCTTGGGCTGTAATAAAATGAGTAAATCTTTTAAAAAAATTAAAGATAAAAAGGAACACTCTAAGTAAATGTACTTTTAAACCAAAAACCTTATTTTTTTCCCAACAGTTTTGATAGGTTGGCAGGAGAAGAGTCTACAACAATGTTTGTGTGAGTGCACTTCAAGACACCAATGGGAAAAAATGGAAATTAAGTGCAAGTGCAAAAAAACACTTGAAATCTCTGCAGTTTTTTGTAATTTTTTTCAAAAACTTGAAGACCACTGGGTTCATGGATTTTAGGGCTTTTTCTTTTGTACCAAACTTCTATTTCAATTGCACTTTGCCAGAACTTTTTACCCACTCTTGCAGATGATCTCAAATCCATCAAAGCAAACTATCTCCATGGATTTTTCTTCAACTGAATCTCAGTGGAAGAAAATCCAAGGGTACACAGTACTTACTTCCACCTGATTTTCTAACTTCATAGCAACATTACTATGATACTCAAAATCGCCATTACTTTTTCTATTGCTTTAAGATATTGAGATGTGACATCTCATTTCTAGTCAAGTCAGGCTTAATTATTTGGATCTACTCTCACTGATAAGCAGTAAAGCTAAATTTAAAGCATCTTTCTTAGCAACTGAAAAGCTGGCAAAACAGTATCTGGCAAAAACTGACAGGACAAAAAAGAACCTCATGCGATAAAACCTGAGAGCTGCTTTTGTGGGCTCTGTGACCTGAACACATTTGGAAGTGACGTTTAGGAGAGGGTCAGACATCAGAGCCCTGTGTCTGCTGGAAGTTGAGAAGCTACTAGCAGACACACTCCCAAAAGTTTCCATTGGACATCAGTTAGAATAAATGAGACACAGTAGAGCCCTCATATACCCTTCCAGCCCGAGATTATATAGATGTATTTTTAAAGATTTTTCTTTGTAAAGGCAGATCTATACAGAGAAGGAAAAATAGGAAGATCCTCCATCTGCTGATAAAGTGACAATGGCCCAAGCGGAGTTGATCCGAAGCCAGGAGTTAGGAGCTTTTTCTGTGTCCCCAGGCTTTGGGCCATCCTGTAGTGCTTTCCCAGGCTGCAAACAGGGAGCTGGATGGGCAGTGGAGCAGCAGACACGCAGTGGCACCCATATGGGATCCTGGTGACTTCCAGGCAAGGATTTAGCCACTAGGCCACTGTGCTGGGTCCTTGGGATCATAGTTTAAGGGAATTAATTTCAAGTCCTGAGCATCAATGAGGGGGTTACAGGTGGGTAGGGAAGAGGTAAATCTTCTCCAGAGAGGTTAGTTTTCTGAGACCTCCACATTTATTGCTATATACAAACTTGCAAAATAATCTGTATGAAAGATTAGGTACACCAGGAAATAGGATATCAAGAGTGAGAAAAAGCAGAAGTAGACCCACGAATTGCACATTGAGAAACAGTAACCATGGGAAATGTGATCAACATTGTCTTTAAAGCAATAAAATACAAGCAGATTTAGAAGCAGAAGCAAAAGACATGGACTTGAAAATGATCTACTAGAACTTCTGGAAATGAAATTTTATACACAAAGTATTACCAAGTCAATAGATTTAGTCAATTAGACATACTTGACATGGGCAAAGCAGGCAGGCAGTGAGGGACAGGAAGCTGAATACTGCCAACACCCTAGCCATCCGCACTGCCATCTCCTCCAGGCTGTTTCCACATGGCCAAAGCCTCAGCACACCTGCTCTGCATCCTGCAGCTAAGCCTCACTTTGCATCAGGTACCACGTGTCCTAACCACCATAAGGTGCTCACCACACATACTATAGCTACACTCCTTATGCTAGAAGGAAAATGTAACCCCAGCCAGGTGGGGAGATTGTCCCTTTTGAGATTGCCTGCACACATTATCTGAATGAGGACTGTCCTTTTGTCCTACTGTTCATCTGTCTCTCCTTTGTGTTCTTACTTGTAGAATGACAAAAGCCTGTAGTTTAAGTCTAGCTGGGGTGGGCTGGTAGGGGGGCGGGAGCTGAGCCTCTCCAACTACCTCCAGGGCTCCTGAGCCCTACAACACCACCAGGAGGCTGCATTTCCCACCATTAGTAAACTGAGATCAAAGACGTTGTAGAGCATGGAGGTGCAAAACATGTCAAGAGACAAACAGAACTCCTGACATGACGGTTGAAAATTAATCCCAACCTGTTTAATCCGAGTTCTAGGATTTCCAGAAAGAAAGACAATGAGCAGAAGTAGTCTGAGGTTTCTCCAGAGTAACTGTCTACACGTTTTTTAATGCCAGTTATTTCTGCAAAAGCATCTGATTTTCATGAAAACAATCACTGGAAAACTATTTTGTTACTTTAACTAAAAATGACAGCATTGTAAAATAACAGACAGCAGTTCCTGGGCTTGGCAAAACATAGCATTACACAGGTGAAACACATAAAGCATGTGATGGGGAACAAGAGGCCCTGACCATAAGAGTATCTTTAGCTCGGTAGCAACGAGCAGACAGCAGTTCCTGGGCTTGGGAAAACATAGCACTACACAGGTGAAACATACATAAAGCATATGATGGGGAACAAGAGGCCCTGACCATAGGAGTATCTTTAGCTCGGTAGCAGTGAGCAGACAGCAGTTCCCCGGCTTGGAAAGCATTTTGCACTTGCATAGGTGTTGCACACAAAAAGGCATATGATGGGTACAATAGGCCTAGACCCAATCTCACACCCTCTGCTGTTCCTCTGCCAACAGATCAACCCGCAGTTACAACACAAGGGTGCCCACCCACTCATGTGCATTAGTAAAGTCCGATTGTTCCATAACTCTGGCAGTCTGTACCGTGACCTTGTTCATTGTCACCAAGGTAACTGGTGGTGGCGGCTGCTGATGTACTGGCTATGGTGGTCGCCATTATGCCAGTCTCTTTTATTCTTTATCAGGCCAACGAGGCCTCTCCGTCAGTCCCAACAGACACAGGCAGGATTCAGGGCAGGGGCTGAAGAACAGCAGAATTGCAATTGCCATTCCAGCACGCTGTCAGGGTGCACTGGACCTTGGTGTCATTCACTTCAGAGGTGTTTTCTGTATGTGAGAGAGAAACATGGGGATAACACAGGCAGACACAAGCTTCAAATTCAAGGAGCTGAGGTTCACCCACGTGAGCGAGTCCTCAAGTTCAGAGGAATGATGGAACTAATAGATTCCACAGGAATCATTACATTCCTAAAGAAGGGAAAACGGGGTGCTTGCCAGTCATGTCCAAACCCCACAAAGCTGCCACGTAGAGAAGGTGGGTATTTTCCCTGTGGTAATAACAGGGGAATGATAAGCAAAAGCACGGGCAGAGATTATGCTATTTATAAAGGGAGGGTCAGACCCCCAACAGCTGGGGTCACACACCAATCTGATAGTCTGGTTAAAACAGAAACTGGCAGGAAATGTCGGAACCTGGTGCTCATAGCAGAAAGACAAGATAAAGAGAGGGGTGCTTCACAAATACTAACATACTTACATAATATATAAAGGCCTAATATGCCTGCCTGAGGGGGAACCTCTCACGGAGGCCCCAGCAGAGATGGAGAGGGATTGCGAGGGGGACCCTCGGGCTGAGGACCCAGCAGAGGGGTTCCTGAGTGGGACCCTCTCACTGAGGACACAGCACAGAGAGAGGGGAGGTCCGAGGGGGACTCTCGCTGAGGCCCCAGCAGAGGGGGTAACAAGAGGGACCCTCTCGCTGAGGCCCCAGCAGAGAGGGAGGGTGGTCCGAGGGGAAACTTGTTGCTGCTGCCCCAGCAGAGGGGGTGGTTGTGAGTCCCTCTCTCGCTGAGGCCCCAGGAGAGGTGGTGCCCAGAGGACCCAGCAGAGAGGTAGTGGGACTCAGGGTTCCCTCTCATTGAGACCCCAGAAGACGGGGTCCTGAGGGGGACCCTCTGGCTGAGTCCCCAACAGAGAGAGGGTCGGGCTCTGAGGATCTCTCTCGCTGAGGCCCCAGCAGAGGGGTTCCGAGGGGAACCCTCTCGCTGAGGCCCCAGCAGCGAGGAAGGGGTCGCCGGGGGTTCCACTAGCTGAAGCCCAGGTAGAGATAGAGGGGGGTCTGAGGAGGACCATCTCGCTGAGACCCAGGCAGAGGGGCTCACGAGATGGACCATCTTGCAGATGCCCCAGCAGATTGGGAGGTGTTGGGGGGGGCAAGGGTCCCTCTCACTGAGGCCCCAGCAGAGTGGATCCCGAGCAGGACCTTCTCGCTGAGGCCCCAGTAGGCAGAGAGAGAGAGAGAGAGGGCGGCCGATGCTCCTTCTCCCTGAAGCCCCAGCAGACTGGGTCCCGAGGGGGAACCTCTTGCTGAGGCCCGAGCAGCGAGGAAGGGAGGGTCCGAGGGAGACCTTCTCCCTAAAGCCCCAGCAGAGTGGGTCTCAAGGGGGACCCTCTTGCTGAGGCCCCAGCAGAGGAGGTCCCAAGGTGGACGATCTTACTTTGGCACCAGCAGAGGTGGTCCCGAGGGAAAACCTCTCGCTCTGGACCCAGCAGAGGGGGTTGCGAGGGGGACCCTCTCTCTGCGGCCCCAGCAGCAAGGGAGGGGAGCGCCGGGGTCCCTTTCGCTGAAGCCCAGCAGAGGGGCTCCAGAGTGTGACCCTCTTGTTGAGGCTCCAGCAGAGACAGAGGGTTTATATGAGAGGGGTACCCTCTTCCTGAGGCCCGAGAAGATGGGGTATCCGAGGGTTACCTTCCTGCTGAGGCTCCAGCAGAGAGGGAGGGCGTGTCCGAGGGGGACGCTCTCCCTGAGGTCCCAGCAGAGATGGAGGGGTGCTCGGTGGTTCATCTCGCTGAGACCCCAGCAGCTAGGGAGGGTGGCTCTGGTAGTCCCACTCGCTTAGGCCCCAGCAGAGGGGTTCCCGAGGGGGACAATCTTGCTGTGGCCCCAGTAGAGGTTGTCCCGAGTGGGACCCTCTCACTGAGGCCCCAGCAGTGAGGGAGGGAGGGTCCGAAGGTGACCTTTACCCTGAGGCCCCAGCAGATAAGGAGGGGGGCTCTGGGGGTGCATCTCGCTGAGGCCCCAGCACAGGGGGTCCTGAGGGGTATCCTCTCACTGAGGACCCAGCAGAGGGATTCCCGAGTGGGACCCTCTTGCTGAGGCCCCAGCAAAGAGGGAGGGGTTGCCAGGGGTCCCTCTAGCTGAAGCCCAGGCAGAGGGGCTCCAGAGGGCAACCCTCTCATTGAGGCTCCAGCAGAGACGGAGGCGGTGTCCGAGGTGGACCCTCTTCCTGAGGCCCGAGGAGAGGAGCCCCGAGGGGTACCTTTTTGCTGAGGCTCCAGCAGAGAGGGAGGGGGCGTATACGAGGGGGACCCTCTCACTGAGGCCCCAGCAGAGATGGAGGGGTGCTGGGGTCAGTATCACTGAGGCCCTAGCAGCTAGGGAGGGGTGCCTGGGGGTCCCTCTCACTTAGGCCCCAGCAGGTGGGGTCCCAAAAAGGACCCTCTCTCAAAGGCCCCAGCAGAGATTGAGTCTCTGGCTGGAAGGGTCATTCTCGCTTAGGCCCCAGCAGAGAAAGGGTCCCTCTCGCTGAGGCCCCAGCAGAGGGGGTCCCGAGTGGGACCCTCTCACAGAGGCCCCAGCAGAGAGAAGGAGGGTCCGAGGAACACGCTCTCACAGAGGCCCCAGCAGAGGGGCTCCCCAGGGTGACCCTCTCACTGAGGCCCCAGCAGCTAGTAGGGGGGCTGTGGTGGTCCCTCTTGCTGAATACCCAGCAGCGGAGTCCCAAGGGGGACCCTCTCGCTGAGGCCCCAGCAGAAACAGACAGAGAGAGAGAAGAAGACGATGGTCCCTCTCACTAAGGCCCCAGCAGAATGGGTTCAGAGTGGGACCCTCTCACTGAGGCACCAGCAGTGTGAGGGTCCCTCTTGCTGATGCCCCAGCTGAGGAGGTCCCAAGGGGGACACCCTCGCTGAGGTCCCAGCAGACAGAGATGTGTGGTCCGAGGGGGACCCTCTCGCTGAGGCCCCAGCAGAGGAGGTACCAAGGTGGACAATCTCTCTGAGGCCCCAGTACAGGGGGTCCTGAGTGGTCTCTTTTGCTGAGGCCCCAGCAGTGAGGGAGGAGTCGCCAGGGGTCCCTCTCGCTGAGGCCCCAGCAGAGGGGGTCCCTAGGGGGTCCTTCACTGAGGCCCCAGCAGAGAGAGGGGGACGAGGGTCCCACTCCCTGAGGACCCAGCAGAGAGAAGGGGGGTCCAAGTGCTAACTTCTCTCGGGGCCCCAGCAAAGAGAGAGAGAGGGGTGCCAAGTGTCCCTCTCGCTGAGGCTCCAGCAGAGGGGGTCCCTAGGGAGACCCTCTCGCTGAGGCCCCAGCAGCGAGGGAGGGGGTATCCGAGGGGAACCCTCTTCCTGAGGCCCGAGGAGAGGGGGTCCTGAGGGGTACCTTCCTGCTGAGGCTCCAGCAGAGATGGAGGGGTGCTCGGGGGTCCGTCTTGCTGAGGCCCCAGCAGCTAGGGATGAGGGCTCTGGTGGTCCCTCGCGCTTAGGCCCCAGCAGGCGGGGTCACGAGGCAGACCCTCTCTCAGATGCCCAAGCAGAGATAGAGGCTCTGGCTGGGAGGGTCCCTCTCGCTGAGATTCCAGCACAGAGACAGGGTCCTTCTCACTGAGGCCCGAGTAGAGGTTGTCCCGAGGGGGACCTTCTCGCTGAGGTCCCAGCAGTTAGAGAGGGAGGATCTTAGAGTGACCCTCTCGCTGAGGCCCCAGAAGAGTGGGTCCCCAGGGTGACCCTCTCGCTGAGGACCCAGCAGAGAGAAAGGGGGGTCTGAGAAGGAACCTCTCGCTGACCCCAGCAGAGGGGGTTCCAAGGGGTACCTTCTCGCTGAGGTTCCAGCGGAGAGGGAGGGGGTGTCCCGCTGGGGACCCTCTCGCTGTGGCCCCAGCAGAGATGGAGGAGTGCTTAGGAGTCCTTCTCGCTTAGGCCGCAGGAGCAGAGGGGGGCGCTGGGGGACCCTCTCGCTGAAACCCCAGCAGAGGGGGTCTCAAGGGAGTCCCTCTCGATGAGGCCCCAACAGATGGGATCCCGAGGGGGCCCTCTCACTGAGGCCCCATCAGAGAGAGAGAGAGAGAAAGGGTGGTGTTGTGAGTCCCTCTCGCTGAGGCCCCATCAGAGAGAGAGAGAAAGGGGGTGGTTTTGAGTCCCTCTCACTGAGGCCCCGGCATCGAGTGAGTGGGGCTTCTGGGGTTCCTCTCAGAGAGGACCCAGCAGAGAGGTAGTGGGATCAGGGGTCCCTTTCACTGAGGCCCCAGAAGACGGGGTCTTGAGGGGGACCCTCTGGCTGAGTCCCCACCACAGAGAGAGGGTCGGGCTCTGAGGATCTCTCTCGCTGAGGCCCCAGCAGAGAGGGAAGGTGGCACCGGGGGTTCCTCTTGCTGAGGCCCCAGCAGAGGGATTCCAGAGGGGACCCTCTCACTGGGGCCCCAGCAGCAAGGAAGGGGTCGCCGGGGGTCCCACTAGCTGAAGCCCAGGTAGAGAGAGAGGGGGGTCCGACGAGGACCATCTCGCTGAGACCCAGGCAGAGGGGCTCACGACATGGACCATCTTGCAGATGCCCCAGCAGATAGGGAGGGGATGGAGGGGGGGCCAAGGGTCCCTCTCACTGAAGCCCCAGCAGAGTGGGTCCCCAGGGGACCGGCTCTTGCGGCTCATTTGGAGAGTGAATCATCGGACGGAAGATCTTTCTCTCTGTCTCTTCTCCTCTTTGTATATCTGACTTTGGAATAAAATACATAAATCTGTTTAAAAAAAAAAAAGGTAGGGCAGCATCGGGCACCCTCATGGCCACCAGCACTCACTGCAGGATGCTCATCCAAGGCTCTTCTGCCAAATCAATGGAAGCACCCCAGCTCAGAGAGGCATTTGCTCTCAAGGACACTCTTTTTAGAGCTTGCACACAAGTCCCATGACGGAAGCCATATGCACGCCCTGGGGGGTCTGCATTGACAGCTAAAAGCAGTCTAGAGTCACAGCACAGCACACAGCATGCTCCCTCGCAGGAGGCCAGCAGCTTTCTGTGTTTTCCTTCCTCCCTCCTGCCTCCCTCTGTCCTCTTTTCTTGGAAGCACAGAGGAACAGAGAGGGAGAGACAGAATCTTTCTTGCATCTGCTGGCTCACATCCCCAACGACCACCACCAGAGCCAGCTGTGGCTGGGTCAGGACAAGCCCAGGAACCAGAAGTTCCCTCCAGATCTCCCAAAGGGGCACAGGGGCACAAGCCCCTGCAGCATCCTCCGCTGCTCTCCCAGGAGGATCGGCAGGGAGCTGGGCTGCAGGGGAAGCAGCCAGGATTTGAAGCAGCACCCGTACAGGCCATCCACCTGGCAGGCTGAGGCTTGACCCACTGGGACAATACCCTGCACCACACCACACCACACCACACCACACCACACACAACACACACCACACCACACCAATCCTTGCTGGACCCTTCAGCAGCTCCTTCACCAGGCTGCTGAAGGTGCCTGTCCCCCTGGCTTGCACAACTTATGCCATTCCGTGCTGTGAGAGCAGCCAGTACCGACGAGGGATCCAGGCATGTTGCTACTCTACCTGTCCTGGGGAGAAGGACCTCTGTGAAGAACAGATGTCAGCTGTTGGGATGTCTTGTGGAAGATGGCACATCAGCGGCGGCCGACAGTCCACAGCTGACCAGCAGGAGGAAGAGTCTTGAATCCAGAAGGATCCCTGGGGGAGGGTGAAGCACTCCCTGGTGAACAAGAGGGCAGCAGCATCTGGCTGGAGGCTGTGAGGCCAAATTCCTGCCTCCAAAGCACATGACAGAGATGGCTGACCACTCAAGTGCTAGCTAGAGATAGGAAAGGCAGCTTTGTGCACCCTGTTGTGTGCAGGAAGCACAGACCCTGAAAGCCCTACCTTGTGCGGGCCTTGGTGGCTCCCCGGCCATCATCATATGTGCTGGGCAGTAGGGCTGCATGTTGCAGGGTGCTTTCTTTAGCAGTTAGGGCCTGGGACTTCCTATTGCAGATGGCTGGTGACCTCTGGTGCCTACTTGCCCATCCACCTGGCTCCTGGCTTAGGAGCCCACATGCCCAGACACCACTCAGCTAGGCCAAGGCAGGCCGAGTAGTGTATCACCCTAACCACCACCCAACACATGCAAAACTACATGAAGCCGGGGCCCATCAGCGTGGCCTAGTGGCCAAAGTCCTTGCCTTGAATGCGCTGGGATCCCATATGGGCACCGGTTCTAATCCTGGCTGCTCCACTTCCCATCCAGATCTCTGCTTGTGGCATGGCAAAGCAGTCGAGGACGGCCCAAAGCTTTGGGACCTTGCACTCACACGGAAGACCCGGAAGAGGTTCCAAGTTCCCAGCTTCGGATTGGCGTGCACCAGCCATTGCGGCTCACTTGGAGAGTGAATCATTGGATGGAAGATCTTCCTCTCTGTCTCTCCTCCTCTCTGTATCTCGGACTTTGTAATAAAAAAAAAAAGGTCCATGAAGCCCTCTTGGCAGCCCATCCAGGAGCTGCTCCACTTGCCAAAGAATTCCCAGAGCCTGCATCTCAGGGTGCTCTGCAAGGAATGGGGGTGGCGGTAAGGTTTCCCGGGACCTCATCTGGCCAAGTACAACCCCAGTGGGCTGGTGTTTAACACCAGCTCTCAGAGGGCTCTGAGGACGCAGGCATGGGACTCCAGCTCCCTGAGGGCCTGTGGGCATGCTGATGTGGGAGTCCATCTCCCAGGGTTCTTTAAGTGCCCTGCTGTTAAAGGCACCCTGACACTTCCTATCACAGAGGCCTGGGCTGATGCTAGGCCCCAAACGTCCTCCTCCCTCCCGGGCATTGGTATGTAGGCTGTTCGGCCTTGGAGCCCTGATCTTTCAACAGCACGTGTACCAGAATACTGTCCGGGACCCCCACCTTACCCTAGGATGGCTCGGGTTGGACTGTCTAGAGGTCAGAAGGCCTGAGCCCACCAGGGGTAGAAAGGGCAGCTTGGGGCCCGGCGCCGTAGCCTAGCAACTAAAGTCCTCGCCTTGAACACGCTGGGATCCCATATGGGCACGGGTTCTAATCCCGGCTGCTCCACTTCCCATCCAGATCCCTGCTTGTGGCCTGGGAAAGCAGTCGAGGATGGCCCAAAGCTTTGGAAACTTGCACCCACATGGGAGATCTAGAAGAGGCTCCAGGTTCCTGGCTTTGAATCAGCGTGCACCAGCCATTGTGGCTCACTTGGGGAGTAACTCATCGGACGGAAGATCTTCCTCTCTGTCTCTCCTCCTCTCTGTATATCTGACCTTGGAATAAAATAAATAAACCTGTAAAAAAAAAATAGAAAGAAAGAATGAACGAACGGCGGCTTTGGGCGACCTCTCGTGGCCACCAGCACTGAGTGCGGGACGCCCATCCAAGGCTCTCCAGCATGGATGAAGGTCCTCTGCTGCCGGACCCCAGCAGGAAGGAGCGTCCTCTGCTGGCAGACCCAAAAAGAGAGGAGGGTCCTCTGCTGCAGGACCCCAGCAGAAAAGAGGGTCCTCTACTGCCGGACGCCAGCATAGAGGAGGATTCTCGGATGTCGGACCCAACAGAGAGGAGGGTCTTCTGGTGCTGGATCCTAGCAGAGAAGAAGAAGGTCCTCTGGTGCTGGAACTCAGCAGAGAGGAGGGTGCTCCGCTTCTGGACCCCAGCAGAGAGGAGTTTCCTCTGCTGCTGGACCACAGCAGAAGACGAGGCTGCTCTGGTGTTGCACTACAGCAGACAGGAGGGTCCTCTGCTGCTGGACCCAATCAGAGAGTGGGTTCCTCTGGTGCCGTGCCCCAGCACCAGAGGAGGGTAATCTGGTACCAGACGCCAGCAGGAAGGTGGTTCCTGTGGTGCCGGACACCAGCAAAGGGAGGGTCCTCTGCTGCTGGACCCCAGCAGTGAGGAGGGTCCTCTGCTGCTGGACCCAATTAGAGAGGAGGGTCCTCTGGTTCCAGGCCCCAGCAGCAGTGAGGAAGGTCCTGTGCTGCAGGACCCATGCAGAGAGGGGAGTCTTTTGGTGCCGGACCCAAACAGCAGAGGAGGGTACTCTGATGCAGGACCCTAGGAGCAGAGGACGGTCCTCTGGTGCCGGACAACAGCAGGGAGGATGGTCCTGTTGTACCGGACCCCAGCAGCAGAGGAGGATACTCTGGTGCCGGAACCCAGCAGAGAGAGATTCCACTACTGTCGGACCCCAGCAGCAGAGGAGGGTCCTTTGCTGCAGGAACACAGCAGAGAACAGGGTCCTCTGCAGCCGCACCCCAGCAGAGGGGAGGGTACTCTGATGCCGAACACCTGCAGCAGAGGGGGGTCTTCTTCTGCTGTACCCCAGCAGAGACCAGGGTCCTCAGCTGCCTGTCCCCAGCAGGAAGGAGTGTCTTCTGGAGCCTGACCCCAGCAGAGAGGTCCTCTCCTGCTTCCTCTCTTTGGTGTTCAGCAGGAAGGAGGGTCCTTGGCTGCTGGACTCCAGCAGAGAGAAGGGTCTTCTGCAGCATTTTACTCGCTGGACCCTAGCACAGACGAGGGTCCTCACGTGCTAGACCCAGCAGAGAGGAACGTCATATGGTGCCGAACCCAGGCAGAGAGGTGGGTCCTCTGCTGCTTCCTCTTTGTTTTGGCAGAGCAGAGAGGAGTGTCCTCTGGTGCTGGATCACAGAAGAGAGGAGGGTCCTCTGCTGCTTCCTCCCTGCTGGGGTCCAGCAGAGGAGGTCCACTGCTTCCACACCCCAGCAGTGAGTGGGTCCTCTGCTCCTGGACCCCAGCAGAGCGAAGGGTCCTCTGTTGCCAGACCCCAGAAGAAGAGGGTCCTCTGCTCCCCGACCACAACAGAAGAGGAGGGTCCTCTGCTGTGGCCTTTCTTTGAAGTCCATGAGATAACGAGGGTCCTTTAGAACTTCTTCTCTGCTGAGGTCGTGCAGCAGAGGAGGGTCATCTTCTGCAGGGGTTCAGCAGGAGAGGAGGGTCCTCAGCTGCTGGAAGCAAGGCGAAGTGGAGTGTCCACTGCTGCCAAACCCCAGCAGGGAAGGGGGTCCTCTGCAGTGGTACCCCAGCAATACAGGAGTGTAATCTGCTGTCAGACCCCAGTAAAGAAGAGGGTCTTCTTCTGCTGGACCCCAGTGGAGGGTAGGGTCCTCTGTTGCTTCGTCTATGCTGGACACCCGCAGTGAGGAGAGTCCTCTGCTGCCAGATCCCTGCAGAAGAGGGAAGTTTTCTGCTGCCGGACTCCGCAGGGACGAGTGTCATCTGCTGTTGGGCCACAGAAGGAAGGAGGGTCCCCTGTTGCCAGACCCAGCAGATCAGGAGTGTCCCCTGCTGCTTCGTTCTTTATTGTCCAACAAAAGAGGATTGTCCTCTGCTCCTTTCTCTCTGCAGGAAAACAGCAGTGAGGGGGAACCTATGGTGCCAGGCAGCAGCAGAGAGGAGGATCTTGTGCTGCCGGACCCCAGCAGAAGAGGATGGTCCTCTGCTGCCGGACGCCAGCAGAGAGGAGGGACCTCTGCTGCCAGACTCCAGCATAGAAGAGGGTCCTAGGCTGCTTCTTCTCTGCTGGACCCCAGCAGAGAGGCGGATCCTCTGGTGATGGACCTCAACAGAGAGGAGGGTCCACTACTGCTGTACCCCAGTAGAGAGGATGGTCCTCTGCTGATTCCCCTCTGATGGGGTCCAACGGAGAGGAGTGTCTTATGCTGCCGGAGACCAAAACAGAGGATGGGCATCTGCTGCTGGACATCAGCAGCAGATGAGGGTCTTCTGTTGCCGGACCCCAGCAGAGTGGAGGGTACTCTACTGTTGTACCGCCGCAGAGAGGATTGTCCTCTGTGGCTTCCTCTGTGCTGGGGTCCAGCAGAAAGGAGGGTCTCTGATGCTGGACCCCAGAAGAGAAGAGGGTCACCTGATGCTTTATCTCTGCTATGTTCCTTCAGCAGAGGAGGTTCCTCTGCTGTCCGAATCCAGCAGGAAGGAGAATCCTCTGCTGCCGGAACACAGCAGGAACGAGGTTCCTCTGCTGCCGGACCCCAGCAGCAGAGGAGGGTCCTCCACTGCTGAACCCCAGCAGGGAGGTGGGTCCTCAGCTGCCAGGCCCCAGCAGGGAGTAGGGTCCTCTGTTGCCAGACCCCAGCAGAGAGCATGGTCCTCTGCTGCCGGACCCCAGCAGAAGAGGAGGTTCCTCTGCTGCCGGACCCCAGCAGAAGAGGAGGTTCCTCTGCCGCATCCTCTCTTTGGGGTCGAACAGGAGTTGAGTGTCCTCTGTACTTCCTCTCTGCTGGGGTCCAGCAGCAGAGGAGGGTCCTATGCTGCAGGTGTCCCGCAGGAGAGTAGGAACTCTGCTGCTTAAACCCAGCAGAAGTGGTGTGTCATCTGCTGCAGGACCCCAGCAGAGTGGAGGTTCCTGTGCTGCTTCCTCTGGTGCTGGACCCCAGCAGAGAAGAGGGTCCTCTTGTGCTAGACCCCTGCAGAGAGGGGGTCCTCTGCTGCCGGACCACAGCAGGGAGGAGGGTTCATTCTTCTGGACCTCAGCAGGGACGATGGTCCTCTGCTGCTGGGCCCCAGTACAGAGGAGGGTCCTCTGCTGCCGGAAACCATCAGAGAGGCGGCTCCTTTGCTGCTACCTCTCTGCTGGGGTCCAACAGAGTGGAGGGTCTTCTGTTTCCAGACCCCAGCAGCAGAGCAGGGTGCTCTGGTGCTGGAAAACAGCAGGGAGTAGGGTCCTCTGCTGCCGGCACCATCAGCAGAGGTGGGTCCTCTGGTGCCAGAACCAAGCTACAGAAGGGGGTACTCTGATGCTAGACCCCAGCAGCAGTGGAGGGTCCTCTGGTGCTGTCGGACCCCAGCAGAGAGGAAGCAGCAGAGGACTCGCCTCTCTGCTGGGGTCCTACAGAGTGAAGGGTCCTCTACTACCAGACCCCAGCAGCAGTAGAGCATCCTCTTCTGCCGTAAACCAGCAGGGAGAATGGTTCTCTGCTGCCAGTCCCAGCAGCAGAGGAGGGTCTTCTGGTGCTGGACACCAACAGCAGAGGGGGGCGGTCTCTGGTGCGGGACCACAGCAGAGAGTGGGTACTCTGCTGCCGGACCCCAGCAGAGAGCAGGTCCTGCGCTGCAGGACCCCAGAAGAGAAGGAGGGTCCTCTCGTGCTAGACCCCAGGAGAGGAGGGTGCTCTGCTGGGGGACTCCAGCACGTAGGAGGGTCGTCCTGTGCTGGACCCCAGCAGAGAGGGGTGTCATCTGGTGAAACACCCCAACACAGAGAAAGATCCTCTGTTGCTGGACCCCAGCAGAGAGGGAGGTCCTCTGGTGCCAGACCCCAAAAGCAGAGGAGGGTCCTCTGCTGCCAGACCACAGCAGGGAGGAGTGTCCTCTGCTGTCTGACCTGAGCAGTAGAGGATTGTCCTCTGGTGCTGGGCCCCAGCAGAGATGAAGGTCCTCTGCTGCTCGACCAAGCTGAGAGGAGGGTCCTCTGGTGCTGGACCCCAGCAGAGAATGGTGTCCTCTGTTGATGGACCCCAGCAACAGAGGAGGGTTCTCTGTTGCTGGACCCCAGCAGAGTGTAGGGTGTTGTTGTGCCAGACCACAGCAGAGAGGAGGGACTCTGCTGCGATACCAAGGCAGGGAGGAGGGTCCTCAGCTGCAGAAACCCAGCAGAAGGAGGGTCCTCTGCTGCCAGACCCCAGCAGCAGAGGGGGTCCTCTGGTGCCGGACCCCAGCAGATCAGAGGGTGGTCCTGTGCTTCCAGACACCAACAGCAGAGGGAGGAACTCTGCTGCTGGACCCCAGCAGAACATGGGTGTTGTCTGCTGCCAGAACCCAGCATAAGGAGTGTCATTTGCTACCAAACCCCAGCAGGACAAGGGGGTCCTCTGGTACCGAAACCCAGCAGCAGAGGGGGGTTCTTTGCTACCAGACACAAACAGCATGAGGGGGCTCTCTGCTCCTGGAATCCAGCAGAGAGGACTTCCTCTGCTGCCGGACATCAGGAGAGAGCATAAGGGGGTTCTCTGCTGCCGGACTCCAGCAGAGAGGACTTCCTCTGCTGCCAGACATCAGGAGAGAGGAGGGTCCTCTGCTGCAGGACGCCAGTAGAAGAGTAGGATCCTCTGCGTGTCCTCTCTTTGGGGTCCAGTAGGGAACAAGGTTCCTCTGCAACTTCCCCTATGCTGTGGTCCAGCAGCAGAGGCGGGTCATCTGCTGCAGGGGTCCAGCAGGAGAGGAGGGTCCTTTGCTGCTACCTTTCCACTGGGGTCCAGCAGCAGATGTGGGTCCTCTGCTGCCACACCCCAGCAGCAGAAGGCGGTAATCTGGTGCTGGACCCCAGCAGAGTGGAGGGTCCTCTGCCGCTGGACCCCAGTAGGAGAGGAGAGTACTAGGGTACTGCACCACAGCAGAACAAGGTGTTCCTCTGGTGCCGGACCCTAGCAGCAGAGGGGAGTTCTCTGCTGCAGGAACCCAGCAGAAGGAGTGTTCTCTGCTGCCAGACCCCAGGAGCATAGAGAGGTCCTCTGGTGCTGGACCCCATCAGCAGAGGGGGATCTTCTGGTGCCGGACGCCAGCAGCAGAGGAGGGTCCTTTGGTGCTAAACCCCAGCAGAGAGGGGTGTCATCTGGTTTCACACAACAGCAGCAGTGGTGGATGCTCTGCTGCTGTACCCAGCAGAGAGGGTGGTCCTCTGCCACCAGACCCCACCTGGGAGGAGGGCCCTCTTGCCTCCGGAACCCAGCAGGGAGGAGGGTCTTCTGGTGCCGGACCCCAGCAGCAGAGGAGGTCCGCTGGTGCCGGACCTGAGCAGCAGAAGAGGGTCCTCTGCTGACAGACCCCAGCAGGGAGGAGGGTCCTCTGCTGCAGGAACCCAGCAGAAACAGGGTCCTCATCTGTCGGATCCCAGGCAAAGATTAGGGTCCTGTGCTTTGTCCTCTCTTTGGGGTCCAGCAGGAGATGAGTGTCCTCTGCAACTTCCTCTCTGCTGTGGTCCTGTAGCAGAGGAGACTCCTCTAGGCTGGGGTTCAGCAGCTGAGAACCCTCCTCTCTGCTATGTCAGGCAGGAGATGACGCTGCTCTGCTGCTGGGATCTGACAGCAGGAGAGGAGGGTCCTCTGCTGCTGGAATAGGAAAGAAGAGAAGGGTCCTCTGCTGCAGGACTCCAGCTGAGAGGAACGTCCTCTGCTGCTTCCTTTCTGCTGCACCCCAGCAGAGAGAAGGGTCCTCTCATGCTAGACACCAGCAGAGAGGATGGTCCTCTGCTGCTTCCTCTCAGCTGGGGTCCAGCAGAAGAGTAGGGTCCTCTGCTGTCGGACGCAGCAGCAGTGGAGGGTCTTCTAATGCCGGGCCCCAGCAGAGAGGAGGGTATTCTGCTGCTCCACCCCAGCAGAGAGGAGGGTCCTCTGGTGCTGGACCCCAGCAGAGAGGGGTGTCCTCTGGTGCCCGACCCAAGCAGCAGAGGGGGTTCTCTTTGGCTGGACCTCAGCAGAGAGGGGGTCCTCTGGTGCCTAACCCCAACAGCTCAGGGGGGTCCTCTGGTGCAGGACCACAGCAGTGAGGAGGGAGGACCTCCACTCCCGGACACCAGCACAAGAGGGGGGTCCTCTGCTGCCAGACCCAACAGAAGGAGGGTCCTTTGCTGCCAGACCCAGTAGCATAGAAGGGTCCTTTGGTGTCGGACCCCAAGAGCAGAGAGGGTTCTCTGCTGCCGCACCCCAGCAGCAGAAGGCGGTCCTCTGGTGCTGGACCCCAGCAGAGTGGAGAGTCCTCTGCTGCCGGAACCCAGCAGAGTGGAGGGTCCTCTGCTGCCAGACCGCAGCAGCAGAGGAGGGTCATGTGGTGCCGAACACCAGGAAGAGAGGGCGTCCTCTGGTGCCGGACCCCACCAACAGAGGAGGGTCTTCTGCAGCTGGACCACAGCAGGGAGGAGGGTTCTCTCATTCCGGACTTCAGCAGGGACGATGGTCCTCTGCTGCTGGACCCCAGCAGCAGGGGAGGGTCATCTGGTACCACACCCGAGCAGCAGATGAGGGTCCTCTGCTGCCATATCCCTGCAGGGAGGAGGGTCCTCTGCTACCAGAACACAGCAGAAGGAAGGTCCTCTGCTGCCGGACCCCAGGAACAGAGGGAGGTCCTCTGCTGCCAGACCCCAACAGCTGAGGGGGGTCCTCTGGTGCCCGACCACAGCAGCAGAGGGAGGACCTCCACTCCCGGACAACAGCAGAAGAGCGGGGTCCTCTGCTGCCACCCAGTAGCAGAGGCGGGTCCTTTGGTGTCGGACCCCAAGAGCAGAGGGGGTTCTCTGCTGCTGCACCCCAGCAGCAGAAGGCGGTTCTCTGGTGCTGGACCCCAGCAGAGTGGAGGGTCCTCTGCTGCTCGACCCCAGCAGGAGAGGAGAGTCCTCGGATACTGCACCACAGCAGCACAAGTGGTTCCTCTGCTGCCGGTCCCCAGCAGGGGGGGTCCTCTGGTGCCAGAAACCAGAAGCAGTGAGGGGTCCCCTGGTGCCAGAAACAGTAGCAGAGGGAGGACCTCTGCTTCTGGACTCCAGCAGCAGAGGGGGGTCCTCTGCTGCAGGAACCCAGCAGAAGGAGGTTTCTCTGCTGTAGGACACCAGCAGCATAGGGGAGTCCTCTGGTGCTGGACCCCAGCAACAGAGGGGGTCTTCTGTTGTCGGAAGCTAGCAGCAGAGGAGGGTCTTCTGCTGCCGAACACCATTAGAAGAGGGTCACCTGCTGTTTCCTCTCTTTGGGCCCCAGTCGGGGAGGAGGGTCCTCTTCAACTTCCTCTGTGCTGTGGTCCAGCAGCAGAGGAGGGTCCTCTGGTGCTGGACCCCAGTAGAAGAGTAGGGTCCTCTGCAGTGTCCTCTCTTTGGGGTCTAGTAGGCAATGAGGGTCCTCTAAAACTTCCCCTCTGCTGTCGTCCAGCAGTAGAGGACGGTCCTCTGCTGTAAGAGTCCAGCAGAGGAGGGTCCTTTGCTGCTACCTCTCCGCTGGGGTCCAGAAGCAGGAGGATCCTCTGCTTCTGGAACACAGCAGAAAAGGAAGGTCCTCTGCTGCGGGACCCCAGCTGAGTAAAGGCTCCTCTTCTGCTTTCTCTCTGCTGTGCCACAGCAGAGAGGAGGGTCCTTTGCTGCTGGACCAAAGCAGAGAGTAGGGTCCTTTGCTGCTTCCTTTCTGCTGGGGTTCCTAAGCAAATGAGGGTGCTCTGCTACCGGACACAACAGCAGTGGATGGTCCTCTGCTGCAGGACCACAGCAGAGAGGAGGGTCTTTCGTACTAGTCCCCAGCAGAGAGGATGGTCCTCTGCTGCCGGACCCCAGCCGGGAGGAGGGGCCTCTGCTGCTGGATCCCAGCAGAGAGGAGTCTTCTGATGCCGGACCCGAGCAGCAGAGGAGGTTCCTCTGATGCCGGAATAGAAGCAAACGAGGGTCATCTGCTGTCGGACCCCAGATGGCAGGAGTGTCTTCTGCTGTATGAACCCAACAGCTGAGTAGCGTCCTCTGCTGCTGGACCCCAGGAGTAAGGAGGGTCCCTGCTGCTCGACCCCAGCAGAGACTAGGGTACTCTGGTTTCGGACCTCAGCAGAGAGGGGTGTCCTCTGGTGTCGGACCCCAGCAGCAGAGGATGGTCCTGTTCTGCCGTACCCGAGCAGGAAGGAGGGTCCTCTGCTGCCGTACCATAGCAAGGAGGAAGGACCTTTGTGGCCGGACCCCAGCAGCAGAGTTGGGTCCTCTGGTGCCCAACCCAAGCAACCTAGTAGGGTCTTCTGGTGCAGGACCTCAGAAGGGAGAAAGGTCCTCTGCTGCCAGACCACAGCAGCAGAGAGGGGTACTCTGGTTCCGGATCCTAGCAGCCCAGAGGGTGTCCTCTGCTGCCAGACTATAGCAGCAGAGGGGGGTCCTCTGGTGCTGGAACCCAGCAATAGAGGGGGGTACTCTGCTGCCAGACAACAGAAGCATAGGGGGATCCTATGGTTCCAGAACCCAGCAAAGAAGGGGAGTCCTCTCCTGCTGGATCCCAACAGCTGAGGAGTGTCCTCTGGTACCAGACCCCAGCAGAGAGAAGGGTCCTCTGCTGCCAGATGCCATCACAAGATTAGGTCCTCTGCTGCGTCCTTTCTTTGGGGTCCAGTATGGGACGAGGGCTCTCTGCAACTTCCTCTCTGCTGTGGTCCAGCAGCAAAGGAAGGCCTCTGCTGCAAGGGTGCAGCAGCAGAAAAGAGTCCTCTGCTGTGGGACCCCAGCAGCAGAGCAGCATCCTCTGCTGCCAGACCACAGCAGCAGAAGGGGATCCGCTGCTGTCAGATCCCAGCAGCAGAAGCTAGTCTTCTGCTGACGGATGCCAGCAGCAGAGGGGGTTCCTACAGTACCGGATGCCAGCAGATGAGGGGGGTCCTCTGGTACCGGATCCCAGCAGAGAGGAAGGTCCTCTGGTGCCAGACCCCATCAGTAGAGGAGTGTCCTATGGGCCCAGACCCCAGCAGCAGGGAGGTGGGTCCTCTGGTGTGGAACCCCAAGAGAGGAAGAGGATCCTCTGGTGCAGGACCACAGAAGATAGAAGGGTCCTCCACTGCCGGACCCCAGCAGAGAGGAGGGTCCTTTGCTCCCAGACCTCAGCAAAGAAGAGGGTTCTCTGGTGCCGAACATCAGCAGAGAGTAGGGTCCTCTGCTGCTGTACCCCAGCAGAGAGGAGGGTCATTTGCTGCCAGACTCCAGCAGACAGGAGGGACCCTGCTGCTGGACCCAAGTCCATCAGGGAAGAGTGTCCTCTGGTGCTGGACCCCAGTAGGAGAGGAGGCTCCTATGCTTCCTGACGCTAACACTGAGGAGGGACCTCTGCTGCCAGACCCCAGCAGAACAGGAGTGTCCTCTACTGCTTCCTCTCTGTGATGCCCACCCGGAGAGGAGTGTCCTCTGCAGCTTCCTCTCTGCTGGGGTACAGCAGAGAGGAGAGTCCACTGGTGCCGGACCCCAGCAGAAGAGGAGTGTATTCTCCTGCGTCCTCTCCCTGAGGTGCAGCATGAGGGGAGGGTCCTCTGCAACTTCTTCTCTGTTGCGATCTAGTAGCAGGGGAGAACCTCTTTGCAGGTGTCTCGCAGAAGAGGAGGGTCATCTGCTGTTGGACCCCGGAAGGCAGGAGGTTCCCCGGCTGCCATACCCCAGCAGGGAGGAGAATCCTCTGCTGCCGGACTTCAGCAGCAGAGGAGGATCCTCTGGTGCCAGATCCCAGGAGCAGAGGAGTGTCCTCTGCTTCCAGACCCCAGCATGGAGGAGGGTCCTCTGCTGCTGGAACCCAGCAGAGAGGAGAATTCTTTGCTACCAGAACCCAGCATCTGAGGGGGGTCCACTTGTGCCGGACCCCAGCAGCAGAGGAGTGTCCTATGCTTCCAGACCCCAGCATGAAGGAGGGTCCTCTGTTGCCGGAACCCAGTTGAGAGGAGGGTCCTCTGCTGCCGGACCCCAGCAGAGAGCAGGGTTCTCTGCTTCGTCCTCTCTTTGGGGTCCAGCAGGAGATGAGGATACTCTGCATCTTCCTCTCTGCTCAGGTCCAGCTGCAGAGGAGGGTCCTCCAGACTCCTGCAGAGGGGAGGGTCTTTATTGCTTCCTCTCTGCTGGAAACTAGCAGAGACAAGTGTCCTGTCGTGCTAGACCCCAGCAGAAAAAAGGGTCCTCTGCTGATGGACCAAAGCAGCTGAGGAGGCTCCATTGTTGCCAGACTCCAACAGCAGAGGAGGGTCCTTCTCTTCCGCACCGAAGCAGCATTGGATGGTCCTCTGCTGACGGACCCCACCAGCAGAGGAGGGTCCTCTGGTGCCAGAACCCAGCAGCAAGGAGGGTCTTCTTCTATCGGACGCCAGAAGCAGAGTAGGTCCTGTGGTTCCGGACACCAGCTGCAGAGGAGGGTCCTCTGCTGCTGGACCCCAGCAGCAGAAGGCAGTCCTCTGAGGCTTCCTCTCTGCTGTGGTCCAGCAGAGAGGATGGTCCTTTGGTGCTGGACCACAGCACAGAGGAAGGACCTCTGATGCTTCCTCTCTGCTGGTGTCCAGCAGCAGGGATGAGGGTCCTCTGTTGCTGGACCCTGCAGGGATTAGGGTCCTCTGCTGCCGCACCCAAGCAGGGTGGAGGGTCCTCTGCTGCTGGTCCCCAGCAGGGAGGATGGTCCTCTGCTGCTGAACCCCAGCAGGGAGGAGGTTCCTCTGCTTCCGGATTCCAGAAAGTTTTCCGGGTACCTCATCTGAGAACCATCAGTGCTAGTCAGCTGGTGTGTAATTCCAGTCTCAGAGGGTCCATGGACACGCTGAGGTGGGACCCCAGATTCCACAGGGATTGGGGGAATGCCTAATTAGGACCGGGGTCGAAGAGATCTCGTGGGTACACAGACATGGGACTCCAGGTCTCACGGGGCCCATGGGCACACTGACGTCTGACTCCAGCTCCCAGAGGGTCCGTGTGCACACTCACATGGGATTCCAGCTCCCATAGGGCTCGTGGGCTTACTGACTGGGACTCCAGGTCCCTCAGGGCCTCTGGGGTCTGTGATGTGGAACTCCAGCTTCTAGTTCTCCTGTGCCCTTGGTTCTACCTTGCTGGTGAAGACAGACAGCCACTTCCTAGCACAGAGGCCTGGCCTGATGCAAGGCCACAAGTGTCCTCCACCCCCTCCTGATCCTTCATATGCTGGCTGTTCGGCCTTGGAGCCCAATCTTCAAGGGACACATATAGAGGAATTCTGTCCAGGATTCCCACCTGACACTAGGATGGCTGGGGCTGGACCTTCTACTGCTCAAAATGCCTCAGCCAAGCAGGGGTAGAAAGGGCAGCTTATGCGTCCTCTCATGGCCAGCAGGACTCACTGCAGGACGCTCCTCCAGGCTCTCCTGCACAAACAAGGGAAACAATCCCAGACTAAGAGAAATTCACTCTCAAGGACACTCTTTAGAGCGGTTGCACAGAAGTCCCAGGACAGAAGCCTTACTCACACCCTTGGGGTCTGCATTGGCAGACAAAAGCAGTCTTCAGTCACAGCACACTCCCTACCACCCAGGACAGCAGCTTTCTTCCCTCCTGCATGCCTATCTGAATCTGTCCTGTTTTGTTTGAAGCACAAAGGAACAGAGAGGGAGAGACAGAATCTTTCTTGCATCTGCTGGCTCACTTCCCCAGGACCACCACCAGAGCCAGATGTGGCTGGGCCAGGACAAGCCTGGGAACCAGGACTTTCCTCCACATGTCCCACAGGGGCACAGCACACAGGGGCACAAGCCCCTGCACCATCCTCCACCGCTCTCCCAGGATCATCAGCAGGGAGCCTGATTGCAGGGGAAACAACCAGGACTTGAAGCAGCACCTATACAGGCCATCTGCCTGGCAGGCTGAGGCTTGACACCCTTGGACACCACACTGAGGCCCCAGAAGACGGGGTTCCTGAGGTGGACCCTCTCGCTGAGGCCCCAACAGAGAGAGAGGGTCAGGTAATGAGGATCTCTCTCGATGAGGCCCCAGCAGAGGGGTTCCGAGGGGGACCCTCTCGCTGAGGCCACAGTAGAGAGAGAGGAGGGGTCTAGGAGGGACACTCTCGCTGAGGCTCCAGCAGAGGGGGTCCCGAGGGGGATCCTCTCGCTGAGGCATCCACAGAGAGGGAAGGGGGCTCGGGGGGCACTCTCGCTGAGGCCTCAGCAGAGAGGGTCCGGAGTGGTACCTTCTCGCCTAGGCCCCAGCAAAAAGGTTAGATGGCTCCAGGTGTCCCTCTAGCTGAGGCCCCAGCTGAAGGGGTCCCAAGGGGTACCTCTTGCTGAGGCCCCAGCAGCCAGGGAGGGGTCGCCAGGGTTCCACCTCGCTGAAGCCCCAGCAGAGGGTGTCCCGAGGGGGACCCTCTCACTGAGGCCCCAGCAGCGAGGGAGGGGTTTGCCGGGGTTCCTCTCGCTGAGGCCCCAGCAGAAGGGCTCCTGAAATGGGCCTTCTCACAGATGCCCCAGGAGATAGGGAGGGAAGGGGGGGGCAAATGGTCCCTTTCACTGAGGGCCAAGCATAGGAGGTCCCGAGGGTGACCCTCTCGTTGAGGCCCCAGCAGCAAAGGATGCGGTTCCTAGGGGGACCCTCTCGCTGAGGCCCCAGCAGAGGGGGTCCCGAGGGGACCGGCTGTTGCGGCTCACTTGGAGAGCTAATCATCGGACGGAAGATCTTCCTCTCTCTCTCTCCTCCTCTCTGTATCTCGGACTTTGGAATGAAAAAAAATAAAAGTCCATGAAGCCCTCTTGTTAGCTCATCAGGGAGATGCTCCACTTGCCAAAGAACGCCCAGAGCCTGCATCTCAGGGTGCTCTACAAGGAATGGGGGTGGCGGTAAGGTTTCCCGGGACCTCATCTGGCCAAGTACAACCCCAGTGGGCTGGTGTGTAACACGAGCTCCCAGAGAGCCTTTGGGACACAGGTTGGGGACTCCAGCTCTCAGGGCCTCCAGGATGCTGGTGTTGGACTCCAGCTCCCTGAGGGCCTGTGGGCATGCTGACATAGGACACCACCTCCCAGGGTTCTTTAAGTGCCTTGCTCTTAAAGGCACCCTGACACTTCCTATCAGAGGCCAGAACTGATGCTAGGCCCCAAGCGTCCTCCACCCCTCCCGGGCTTTGGTATGTGGGCTGTTCGGCCTTGGAGCCCTGATCTTTCAACAACACGTGTACCAGAATACTGTCTGTGACCCCCATATCACCCTAGGATGGCTCGGATTGGACTGTCTAGAGGTCAGAAGGCCTGAGCCCACCAGGGGTAGAAAGGGCAGCTTGGGGCCCGGCGCCGTAGCCTAGCAACTAAAGTCCTCGCCTTGAACACGCTGGGATCCCATATGGGCACCGGTTCTAATCCCGGCTGCTCCACTTCCCATCCAGATCCCTGCTTGTGGCCTGGGAAAGCAGTCGAGGATGGCCCAAAGCTTTGGAAACTTGCACCCACATGGGAGACCCAGAAGAGGCTCCAGGTTCCTGGCTTTGGATCGGCGTGCACCAGCCATTGTGACTCACTTGCGGAGTGAATCATTGGACGGAAGATCTTCTTCTCTGTCTCTCGTCCTCTCTGTATATCTGACCATGGAATAAAATAAATAAACCTGTAAAAAAAAAAAAAAAAAGGAAAAAAAAAAGAAAAGAAAAAAAGAAAAGAAAGAATGGCGGCTTTGGGCGCCCTCTGGTGGTCATCAGTACTCAGTGCGGGACGCTCATCCAAGGCTCTCCAGCATGGATGAAGGTTCTCTGCTGCTGGACCCCAGCAGGGAGGAGAGACCTCTGCTGGCAGACCCAAAAAGAGAGGAGGGTCCTCTGCTGCCGGACGTCAGCATAGAGAAGGGTCCTCGGATGTTGGACCCCAACAGAGAGGATGGTCATCTGGTGCTGGATCCTAGCAGAGAAGAAGGTCCTCTGGTGCTAGAACTCAGCAGACAAGAGGGTGCTCCGCTTCTGGACCCCAGCACAGAGGAGTTTCCTCTGCTGCTGGACCACAGCAGAAGACAAGGCTCCTCTGGTGCTGCACTACAGCAGAGAGGAGGGTCCTCTGCTGCTGAACCCAAAAGAAGAGGAAGGTCCTCTGCTACGGGACTCCAGCCGAGAGGAGGGTCCTCTTCTGCTTCCTTTCTGCTGGACCCCAGCAGAGAGATGGGTCCTCTCATGCTAGACACCAGCAGAGAGGATGGTTCTCTGCTGCTTCCTCTCTGCTGGAGTCCAGCAGAAGAAGCGGGTCCTCTGCTGTCAGACGCAGCAGCAGTGGAGGGTCCCCTACTGCCGGACCCAGACAGAGAGGAGGATATTCTGCTGGTCCACCCCAGCAGAGACGAGGCACTTCTGGTGGTGTACTCCAACAGAGAGGGGTGTCCTCCGTTGCCGGTCCTAAGATCATAGAGGGTTCTGTTATGCTGGACCGAAGCAGCAGATAGGGGTTCTTTTGTGCCTGACACCAAGAGCAGAGGAAGGTCCTCTGCTGCCGGACTGCAGCAGGGAAGAGTGTCCTCTGCTGCCGGAAGCCAGCAGGGAGTAGGGTCCTCTGCTGCTGGAACCCAGCAGAAGGAGGGTCCTCTGCTGTTGGACCCCAACAGAGAATAGAGTGCTCTGCTGCTGGAGACGCCCAAGCACCCCCCCGGCGAGGGTCACTTCCACTGCTGGAAACCCCCTAGCAGCCGAGGCCAGGGTCTCCAGCCATGCCGTGGCCCTCCCCTTTCCTTGCGCCTGGGCTCTCCAGCCCCCCAGGCTCCCTCTGCTTCCCCTAGCCGCAGCTGCTGGAGGCTCCCGGCAGCCTAATCTAGAGTCGCCACCGCTGCGGGACACCCCCGGCAGCCAGGGGAGGGTAGCCGTCACTGCTGCTGAGACCCCCGGCACCCGAGGGCAGGGTCTCCAGCCATGCCCTGGCCCCTCCTCTTCACTTGCGCCTGGGCTCTCCAGCCTTGTCGCGCCCCATTCCCTCCCCTAGCCGAAGCTGCTGGAGACCCCTTGCAGCCGAAGAGAGGTTCGCTGCTGAGGCTGGTGACCCCCAGCACCTGAGGCGAGAGTCGCAGCTGCTGATGAGGACCCGCGGGCAGCGTGGGTCGCCTCAGCTGCAGGAGACCCCCGGGGTCCACGTCGAGGGTCGCCTCCACTGCTAGAGACACCCTATCAGCCAAGGCCAGGGTCTCCAGCCATGCGGTGGCCCCTCCCCTTCACTTGTGCCTGGGCACTCCAGCCGTGCCCCGCCCCCTCCCCTCTCCTAGGCACAGCTGCTGGAGACCCCAGGCAGCCAAGGCGAGGGTCACCGCGGCTGCTGGAGACTCCCAGCACCCTAGGCCAAGGTCGCCAATTCCCCTGGAGATCCCGTTGTGGCACAGCTAAGGGCTGTAGGCATGCTGCTCCGCCTCCACTACCCTTGTGCCTGGACTCTCAAGCCCTGGCGCGCCCCCTCCCCTCCCCTAGCCGCAGCTCCTGCAGACCCCGGGAAGACAAGGGGAGGGTCGCCTGCTCCTGCTGGAGACCCACAACTCCCTCCTGGCGAGGGTCGCCTCCACTGCTGGAAACGCCCTAGCAGCCGATGCCAGGGGCTCCAGCCATGCCATGGCCCTCACCTTTCCTTTCGCCTGGGCTCTCCAGCCACCACGGCTCCTTCTGCTCCCCTAGCCGCAGCTGCTGGAGACCCCTTGCAGCCGGAGCGAGGTTCGCTGCTTCGGCTGGTGACCCCCAGCACCTGAGGCGAGCGTCGCTGCTGCTGATGGAGACCCGCGGGCAGCAGTGGCGTAGGTTGCCTCAGCTGCAGGAGACCCCCGGGGTCCAAGTCGAGGGTCACTCGACTGCTGGAGACCCCCTATCAGCCAAGGCCAGGGTCTCCAGCCATGCCGTGGCCCCTCCCCTTCACTTGTGTCAGGACACTCCAGCCGTGCCCCGCCCCCTCCCCACCCCTAGCCACAGCTGCTGGAGACCCCCGGCAGCCAAGGCGAGGCTCACCGCGGCTGCTGGAGACCCCCAGCACCCGAGGAAAAGGTCTCCAATTCCCCTGGAGATCCTCTTGTGGCGCAGCTATGGGCTGTAGCCATGCCGCTCTGCCTCACTACCCTTGTGCCTGGACTCTCCAGCCGTGCCACGCTCCCTCCCCTCCCCTAGCCGCAGCTCCTGGAGACCCCGGGAAGCCAAGGCGAGGGTCGCCGCCGCTGCTGTAGACCCCCAACCCCCTCCTGGCGAGGGTCGCCTGCACCTCTGGAAACCCCCTAGCAGCCGATGCCAGGGGCTCCAGCCATGCCGTGGCCCTCAACTTTCCTTGCGCCTGGGCTCCTCAGCCCCCTAGGCTCTCTCTGCTCCCCTAACCGCAGCTGTTGGAGACCCCTGGCAGCCCAAGCGAGTGTTGCCACCGCTGCTGGAGACCCCCGGCAGCGAGGGGAGGGTCGCCGTCACTGCTGCTGAGACCCTCGGCACCCGAGGGCAGGGTCTCCATCCATGCTGTGGCCCCTCCCCTTCACTTGCGCCTTGTCGCGTCCCAACCACTCCCCTAGCCGCAGCTGCTGGAGACCCCTTGCAACCGAAGCTAGGTTCGCTGCTGAGGCTGGTGACCCCCAGCACCTGAGGCGAGAGTCGCTGCTGCTGCTGATGTAGACC